>NW_016108234.1:86844-108183 GCF_001604975.1 Cebus imitator | reverse complement strand
TGTTGACCAGGATGGTCTCGATCTCTTGACCTCGTGATCCACCCACCTCGGCCTCCCAAAGTGCTGGGATTACAGGCTTGAGCCACCGCGCCCGGCTGGTGATTTTTATATATTAATCTTACATCCTGCATCTTTGCTGAATTGTTTATTAGTTCTAATAGCTTTTTTCTTTTTGTGGATTTCTTAGGATTTTCTATACATAAGATCATGTCATCTGTGACTGGAGACAGTTTTACTTTTTCCTTTCCAGTCTGGATTCCCTATATTTCATTTTCTTGCTGACTTGCCCTGGCTAGAACCTCCAGTACAATGTTAAAACGACTGGTGAGTGTGAACATCCGATGATAATCCTGATCTTAGGGAAAAGGTTTCAGTCTTTTTCTATTTGGTATATTTGCCATGGATTTTTCATACATGGTCTTCATTGGGTTGAGGAAATTTCCTTCTATTCCTACTTCGTTGAGTGCTTTTTATGTGTCAATTGAGATGATCATGTGGGTTTTGTCCTTTATTCTGCTAGTATGGTGTATTATACATTGATTTTCTTTTTCTTTTTTTGAGACAGAGTTTCGCTCTTGTCGCCCAGGCTGGAGTGCAATGCTGCAATCTTAGCTCACTGCAACCTCCGCCTCCCAGGTTCAAGTGATTCTCCTGCCTCAGCTTCCTGATTAGCTGGGATTACAGGCATGCCATCAGACCCAGCTAATTTTGTATTTTCAGTAGAGATGGGGTTTCTCCATCTTGGTCAAGCTAGTCTCAAACTCCCGACCTCAGGTGATCCGCCCACCTCAGCCTCCCAAAGTGCTGGGATTACAGGCGTGAGCTACATTTGGTTGAAAAATATCTGTGTATTGGTAAACCTGTGTTGTTCAAGAGTCCGCTGTGTTTTGCTGGGGATTTCTACATCTGCATTCATTTGGTCTGTACCTTTCTTTTCTTGTGATGTCTTTGCCGAGTTTGGTGTCAGCGTAATCCTAGCCTTGTAGAACGAGTTAGAAAGTATTCCCTCCCCTTTATTTTCCTGGTGGTTTATCTTCACTGCATCACTGTGGGATTCCTCTGTGTAACTGCCTCACTCAGTAGTGAGTGAAATATACAAACTGGAAATGTACAATTTACTGCATCCACCATACTTAGTCTCACTTAACCATTGTATGTTGGTGCCTGTGACAGAGGGTGTAGTGTCACACCTTCTCCAGGTAGATAAAGTCAAAATTCCAAATTACTGGACACCAGCAATAAGGTGGTCATTGGTAAGGCCTTAGGAGAGCTTCCATTACAAAACTGCCTAAGCATCTGGCCAGAAGTGCCTAGGTTTTTTGTTTTGTTTTTTTTAATAGAGACGGGGTTTCGCCATGTTGGCCAAGCTGGTCTCGAACTCCTGACCTCAAGCAATCCACCCGCCTCGGCCTCCCAAAGTGCTGGGATTACAGGCGTGAGTCACCGCGCCCGGCCAGAAGTGCCTAGATTTTTGTGGTGACATTTCAGGACAAGGGACTTCTGCTCAGGCAGCACAGGGATGGGGTAAGGGAGATATCCCACAGGAAGTGGGAGCCATCTGAGAAGTTCTTCAAGACAATACCCGCCAAATATTAGGAGATATTGGCATTCTAGCTGAGGCAGAATGTTCCAGGTTGGCACCATCTTGTCTAAGTGTCCATCATCCTGTCTGTCAGCAACCCAACAGGCTGGATAGGCTACAGGCGCTCCTAAGATCCTATTCCACAAGCCGTAGAAGGCTGAAAACACCTCTAGTATAGAGCGTTCTGGGGAGGCTAGGAGCCATGGTTCATGAATATAATTACAACCTTTTGGGAGGCCAACGCAAGAAAAACGCTTGAGTCCAGGAGTTTGAGTTCAGCCTTGGCTACAGTAAGACCCAGTCTCTAAAAAGAATAAAATTCTAAAAATAGCCAGGTGTGTCGGTGCATAGCTGCCTGCGTGGGGCCTGGGGAACTGGAATGCAGTACTCAGGACACAGTGGCTCCGCTGATTAACGCAAGCGGGGATTTGCTATTGAGGTCCTGTAGGGCCCTCCCGGCCTGCCAGAGGCGCCTAGGCTACCAGGGGCTGCCACTGGCGTCTGAGGAGCCCGAGTCCCCCACGGGAGGGCTGCAGGCTGGCCCGGGAAGCTGCTTGCTCCCTTGCAGAACGAGGTAGCTGCAGGCTCAAAACAGCCAGTGTGTGCTCCCTCAATTCGCAGAACTCTCTCAAAAGGCTGCAGTCTCTTGCCAACCTGTGAAGGTGGCTGACTGCCACCCATTGCAAGAGAGAGGTCAGGGACTGCCCCGGGCCACTCTGCCAGACCCATGTCTTTATCTAACTCACTGTGCCTGAAGCCGCAGCCCCCACATGATGGTGCTGTAGGGCCTGGCTGGGGCCTAGCTGGGTGGGGTTCATGTACTGGGGTGGGGAATCAAGAAGGGTGTCTGCTGCAGTGGAAAGAGGGTGGGCTGGGGACTTTCAGACGTGGGACTTTCAGACGTACCCCTTAGCCTCCTCCAGGTGACCTAGGCTAGTTACTTAGCTGGCCGTCTGACCTTCCTCATCTGTGCACGAGTCACAGTCACAGGGCTTCCCCAGATCCCGGTGAGCTCCGGTCATTTCCTTGCGAGGTCGGGACAGGGTGGGCAGGGTGAAATATTTGAGTGTGTGGCGGCGGGTGGGGCCGCGGGCAGAAGGGGACGCCTGGGGGTGGGGGCGGGGGCGGGGGCGGTCCCTGCGCTCCGCGCCGGCGAACTGGGCGGGCGCAGAGCTCAGAGCTGAGACGGCGGCGGCGGCAGCAGGTGGGTTGCAGCGGATCCTACCGAGACGGACATGGGCTCAAGCTCAAGAGCAGGGGAAGGCGCGGGTGTTCGGGGACGGGGGCGCCGCGGAAATGGCTCCGGCAGCAGCGGCGTGTCTGGCATGGGGAGGTGCGCGGGCCCAGGGCGCCCCTGCATTCCACGCGGCGCGCGGATACCCCAGCCTGGCTGCGGCGGGGAGCGGGGGCGGGGGGTAGGGCGGCTGCCACTGTCTGTGGCCAGGTAGCTGCCTGGGCCACGCCCGCCCCGACGCAGAGCAGCAGCTCCTGTTCCGGGTCCGGCTTGACTCTGGGGAAGCCTCGGGATTCATCTGGCTCTGGGACCCCACCACTGATCCATTCCCAGCCTCTCACTTCCTCGAGCTGCTCCTTCCTCACCCTCAGGGCCGCTCAGGAGGTGAGCAGGTGGGGCCCCACCAGGCCTCCTCTGCACCTGGGATGCAGACAGAGCCTCCAGGCTTCCTATGACTCCCTGCCCACAGGCCCTGTCCTGTCCTATTCCAGCCCTCCAGCAGGCCCCCCAGTGCGGGTGTCCAGGTCGCAGGTCCAGGTCCCCAGAGCCGGGACGGAGAGAGGACTGGGGGTGGACAGGAGAGAGGACTGGGGGTGGACGGACCAGGAGGGATGGAAGTCTGGCCAGGCCACGGCTGGGCATCCTGTCATTCCCCTCTAGCCCTAACAGGTTCCAATAGCTGGCTCGGTGCTCCTCTCAGCCACCTGCCATGGCCCGGGGGCTGCCCAGCATTGCCAGCCTGGCACGCTTATGCCAGAAGCTGAACCGCCTAAAGCCACTGGAAGACTCCACCATGGACACCTCACTGCGGCGCTGCCTGTCCACGCTGGACCTGACTCTTCTGGGTGTGGGTGGCATGGTGGGCTCGGGCCTCTACGTGCTCACAGGCACCGTGGCCAAGGACATGGCTGGCCCTGCTGTGCTCTTGTCCTTCGGTGTGGCTGCTGTGGCTTCCCTGCTGGCGGCTCTATGCTATGCAGAATTCGGGGCACGTGTGCCACGCACAGGCTCTGCCTACCTGTTCACCTACGTATCCATGGGTGAGCTGTGGGCCTTCCTCATCGGCTGGAATGTGCTCCTTGAATACATCATTGGTGGCGCCGCAGTGGCCCGCGCCTGGAGTGGCTACCTAGATGCTATGTTTAGCCACAGAATCCGGAACTTCACTGAGACCCACGTGGGTTCCTGGGAGATGTCCCTCCTGGCCCAGTACCCGGACTTCCTGGCTGCTGGCATCATCCTCCTGGCCTCTGCCTTTGTCTCCTGTGGAGCCCGTGTCTCCTCCTGGCTCAACCACACCTTCTCGACCATCAGCCTGCTTGTCATTCTCTTCATTATCATCCTGGGCTTCATCCTGGCCCAGCCCCACAACTGGAGCGCTGAGGAAGGTGGCTTTGCCCCCTTTGGCTTCTCCGGCGTCATGGCCGGCACTGCCTCCTGCTTCTATGCTTTTGTGGGCTTCGACGTCATTGCCGCCTCCAGCGAGGAGGCCCAGAACCCACGGCGGTCTGTGCCTGTGGCCATCGCCATCTCGCTTGCCCTGGCAGCTGGTGCCTATATCCTTGTCTCCACTGTGCTAACTCTCATGGTGCCCTGGCACAGCCTGGACCCTGACTCAGCACTGGCAGATGCCTTCTACCGGCGGGGCTACAGGTGGGCTGGCTTCATCGTGGCAGCTGGCTCCATCTGTGGTAAGGGACCCTTCCTGGGCAGGGTGGCAGGGAAAAGATTAGGGGGGCCCTGCCCTGAGACTGGGAGAATCCCCCTTCACCTTTGGGTGTTTTTTTTTTTTTTTTTTTGTGACGGAGTTTCGCTCTTGTTACCCAGGCTGGAGTGCAATGGCGCGATCTCGGCTCACCACAACCTCCGCCTCCTGGGTTCAGGCAATTCTCCTGCCTCAGCCTCCTGAGTCGCTGGGATTACAGGCATGCGCCACCATGCCCAGCTAATTTTATTTTTTGTATTTTTAGTAGAGACGGGGTTTCACCATGTTGACCAGGATGGTCTCGATCTCTTGACCTCGTGATCCACCTGCCTCGCCCTCCCAAAGTGCTGGGATTACAGGCTTGAGCCACTGCGCCCGGCAACTGTGGCTGTTTTACCAGTTGCATAGTGGGGCAAGGAAAGTGCTAACTATTAGAAACTCTTCACTTCAGAAATTTCTTCAGAAACTTTTTGGAAGAGACCTTCCCACAGATGGTCCTTGGTATATTAGTTCTGGGCATATCCTTATAGATTATTTCCTAGGCAGGGGGACTCAGCCCTCATTAGATGCTCCAGTGGGCCTGCGACCTAACCCAGACGTCCTGTTTCCGGGCAGAGCGCTGACAATCTATTACCCCTACACACACTCATGCTCACTCTGAGAGCCCAGACAAACTCACGCCCGTGTTCCCAAGGAGCTGCCATGCACTGGCCCCCGGCAGAGGCCCCTGGTGGGCTTCTCCGCCACGCTGACCCTCCCCACTCTCTCTGCTACAGCCATGAACACCGTCCTGCTCAGCCTCCTCTTCTCTCTGCCACGCATTGTCTATGCCATGGCCGTCGATGGGCTCTTCTTCCAGGTGTTTGCCCGTGTGCACCCCCGGACACAGGTGCCTGTGGTGGGCACCCTGGTGTTCGGGCTCCTCACAGCCTTCCTGGCACTGCTGCTGGACCTGGAGTCACTGGTTCAGTTCCTGTCCATTGGCACACTCCTGGCCTACACCTTCGTGGCCACCAGCATCATTGTGCTGCGCTACCAGAAGTCTTCCCCGCCCAGCTCCCCAGGCCCAGCCAGCCCTGGCCCCCTGACCAAGCAGCACAGATCCTTCTCAGACCACCTACAGCTGGTGGGCGCTGCACAGGCCTCCATCCCTGAGCCAGGGGAGCTGCAGCCAGCCCTGAGGCCCTACCTGGGCTTCTTGGATGGGTACAGCCCTGGAGCAGTGGTGACTTGGGCGACTGGTGTTATGTTGGCCTCAGTCATCACCTTAGGCTTCGTGCTCGTCTTCGGGAACTCAGCCCTGCACCTCCCGCACTGGGGTTATATCCTGCTGCTGCTGGCCACCAGTTTCGCGTTTCTGCTCAGCCTCCTGGTCCTGGGGGCTCACCAGCAACAGTATCAGGAAGACTTGTTTCAGGTACCTCCCCCAGCCAACACCTGCTTGTGCTTGGCCCAGGCAGCTCCCTCCCCTTCCCCCACTGCCATCCCAGAATGAAAAAGGCTCACGGGCCTGGGGAGGACGGCATACCCATCTCGCTCCCCTTTCTGCATGGCGAGTGAGCACATGTCTCCAAAGTCTCCAGAAAGGGAGAAAGCCTCTGTGGATTCCTGGGAAAGCGGGCCCTAGGTTGGCAGATCTTTCCTGCAGCCCGGCCCTGCCCTGCCCTGCCCCGGTGGATCTTTCCTGTAGCCCAGCCCAGCACTGCCCTGCCCCTGCCTCCTCAGATCCCCATGGTGCCCCTGATCCCAGCCCTGAGCATCCTCCTCAACATCTGTCTCATGCTGAAGCTGAGCTATCTGACCTGGGTGCGCTTCTCCATCTGGCTGCTGCTGGGTGAGTGGGGGCCAGGCCGGGACTGGGGTCAGAAGGAGGGCAAGGAGGACAGGAAGGGCTGGAACCTGCACCTCAGGCTCATGCCCTACCTCCTGCCCTATGCAGGACTTGCAGTGTATTTCGGCTACGGCATCTGGCACAGCAAGGAGAACCGGCGGGAGCCACCGGGGACAAACGCCACAAGCTACGTGGTATTCCCCAGGGGCAGCTTGGAGGAGACAGTGCAGGCTGTGCAGCCCCCCAGCCAGGCGCCAGCCCACGAGCCTGGCTGTATGGAGTAGCTGGTTGGTCCACGCTTGCCCTGTCCTCCCTCATCTGGTCGGGAGGCCATAGGGGCCCGACAAGCCAGGGGACCCCTTCTGTTGTGGGTGACCTGGGTTTGCAGGCCTGGCCAGGCTGGGAAGTTCTCAGGATCTTAGGACCTTCACCCAGGGGCTGAACTTCAGGCCTTCAGAAGTGGGCCTTGGCTGGCACTGCTGCCGTGGACTCTGCCCAGAGCCTTCTTGTTTATGATCAACTCCAGCTACCTGAGCAGGTGCGGTGGGGTGGATGGGAAGGCCCACAGCCCCAGGAATCCATAATAATAATTGCTTGGCCAGCCATGTGGCCTACTGGCACATCCACTGTGGCATTCTTTGTGGCACTGAGTCTTCACCTGCTCCAGGGAACCAGGCGATTGTCTCCAATCCACATCAAAGGTGCTGGGGCCCTGCAAAGCTGGGAGCACCCTGAGTCAGGGACACAGGTGGGCCTGGATCCAGGTGCCCAGCTAAGAGGGGAGCTGTACACACCAGGCAAGAAGGGCTCCATGACAAGCATGGGGTCAGGCTCCTCACGTCTGCTGGGTGGCAGATCCATGGAGCAGAGCTTGGGCCCCAAGGAGCCTGCCTGAAAAGGGGAGTGGGATTCAGAGCGTGGCACACACCTGAGGCCTCCCAGGGATGTAGAGGCTCACAGGCACACGCACCCCTGCAGGCACTACCCTGGGGTGCACACCTGTGTGCAGACGGAGGTGACAGCTGTTTCTGAGCTCGGCCCCAGGCTGCGGCTCTCCTGATACCTTTGCCCACTCTTCAGAGGCTTTCAGGAGAATGTGGCCCTCATGCTCCTACATGGGTGTACAACAAGTGTCTGGGCCTGCTCCAACTACCTTCTAGCGCAGCTGGAAGCTGCAGGGCCTCAGTCTTTGGGGCTGTGGTCCCCAGGTCCACCCTGCACCGCCCCTCTGGTCTCCCCATGGCTGTGCCATGTCTACCATAGGCGCCCCCCAACTTCCCAGTCCTGCCCGTACAGTCCTTCCTGCACAGGAAGAGGCTAGCTTTGCTGGCTTTACTCCGAGACTTTCTCCAGCCATGACATCAGCCTTCCCTGGGCCCCAAGGAGAATCAGGTGCATGTGACCCACCTTGGATAACCAGGCCTCAGGGGCTACCTTCTCCCACCTTAGCCCTTCAGAGCCCACCTCCCCATGGACATGACTCGGAGACTGAGAGGCAGCAGGGACCCCATGCATTTTACTGAGGCTCCGGGTGGCAGATGATTCCAGATGTCAGCACGGCCTCAGCCCTCCACAGCCTGTCCTGATCACCAGGTACCCACAATTGAAAGCAGCCCCTTGGCTCCCTGGGGCTTGAAATTCCCTGCCCCACCCTGGGACAAGAGGGGAAGACTTGTCTCCTGCAACCCTGCCCTCCCATCAAGATCATGAGCCCTGGAGCATGGGGAAATTCTTTATGGAAAGGCTCAGGCCCCAGGGGGATTCCAGATGCAAAACCTGGCCAGCCTGAGGGAGACCTGGATGTATTGTTTGGAACCATTCCTTCCAGCCACTCCACCCAGCCTTGGATCAGAGTCAGGGCCTCCCTGAAGCAGCTACCCAGACAGCTTCCTGGGTATGATTTGGACTGAAGTGAATTTCAGATGTACAGCCTGCCACCTCCAGGGCTCTCAGGAAGCCTGGAGAAAAGCTTCCAAGGGGTTGGGCTTGGGGGTCACTGAGGAGGGACACAGAAGGTCCCGAAGGACACAGTGATCACCAACTCAGTCCTGCCGCCCTCTGTTCCCTGTCCCAGCCTTCCAAAGCCAGAGGGCTACCACTGGAAAGCAGCTGCTCCTCCAAGCTGAGCAGGTGTGGGCCAAGACACATGCTACACCATCGCCTGGGGGATAGAGCTGTGGATTATCTGCCTACTCCACCCCATTCGCTAGATAAGGACCCGCATCACAGCACCAGACAAGCTGAGACACCCCTTCCCCCATCCTCGTCTTTCTACCTTGCCCTTTTGGCTCCAGTTGCACAGCCCCGTGCAGGACAGATGGGAGGGTGGGATGTCTACCTATGATGAGGTGCAGATGGGGGAGGAGGGCCAGGGGCCAGGCAGCAGGAGGGTCTGTGCTGACAGCTGGTGGGCAGACCTCTGCTAGGAACACTGGGGACAGCCTGGGAGAGAGACCTCTAGGCCCAAATGCAGCAGGAGCCCCTGCCATATGCAGTCGGAGCCCTGCAATACAGGTGCCTGCTGGGCTCTCACCGTCTCCATGGGCCAAGTTCTGTTGCCGTCTCTACACAAAGCTGACTGTGGTTCCCCGAGGCAGCACCCTGCCAAGGCGGAAGTCGGGGAGGGATTGTCTGCTGGGGTTCAAGGGTGGAATTCCCCAACCCCCACATGCTGGGGCTTTATCCTTGAAATCCCCAGGCAGGGCCCCATCCTTCCCAACCCCCAACTCTCAACCAGCAGGGAACAGCTATAGGCCTCTGGAATGGGCTGGCAAGTGGGCGTCAGAACTTGGAAAGGGCCGCCCTGGTGTCTGTGTCTGACTCCCAGCAGCAGTGGCTGTGGGTGCAGATGCTGAGCTCTGGCCAAGGCACTTGGGCAGTCGGGCTTGGGATGCAAGGGCCAGCTCGCTCCACACAGAGTTGGTGGTTGCCTTCGGGGCCTTGGCCTGCAGATGAGGACAGCAGGTCAGGGATCCAGCCACATCTTCCGAAGTGTGGCAGAACCCAGCGTCCAAGCAGAGTGACCTCAGCTCACCTCCTCGTACTTTGTCCTCCAGTAGAAATGGGCTTCTCTGTCCACGTACAGCAGCAGCAGGTCACAGAAGAAGGTGACCTGGGAGATGCAGGGCCAACCCGTGTTCCAGCCCCCCAGCCCGCCCTCCACCTCCCCAGCCTGCACCCGAGACTCAGTGGAAAGGCACAGGAGGCTTCAGCATGCATCGGGCACACCCTGGTCAGTGGTGCTCACTGTAGCCTGCGGGCGCCCAAGGTACTCGCACTCACCACGCCCAGCCAAGCTGCCCCGGTGCCCAGTGTGACCGCCGTGGGGATGAGCCCGAACTTCCCTGCCTGAGAGAAATCTGAGCTGAACCTCTCAGCCCATGACTGTCGGCCTCATGCCTCCTCCAGCCCTGTCTGCCGGCCCCTCCCGTCCCAGCCCTGACCCCTACCTGTGCCTACCTGCCCAGTGACGAGGATGTCGAAGCGGATTCCGTAGAGCTTGAGCAGGCTGCGGGCCTCCACACCCGGTGGCTCCCACCAGTGAGTAGCTGTCCTAGGGGCAGGAGAGAGGGCTCTGGTGGCCTGCTTTGCCCACCCCCAGGTGGGGCTGGCCCTGCCAAGCCTCTGTCTCACTGGTCCATTGACTCCATAAACCCCCAGCCCAAGCCTGAGTCCTGGGTCTCAGCCCTGTGTAATTGGTGAGAAAACATTAAAAAAAAAAAAAAAAAAAACAAGAGCTGTCCCTCAGAAGTTCCCTGCCTGCTGAGGGGACAGGGGCACAGAAGAGTCCCTAAACAGACCCAGCAGTAGGCAATGGGAAGGGGTAGGCTCAGGGCCAAGAGATTTCAGAGATGGGAACTCACTCTTCCCTGGGTACTGGGGTAGGCTTCCTGGAGGGGACATGAGGCTGGGCCTGGAGGAACATGCAGGCAGATGGCTTGCCAGCACAGAGGTCAGGGAAACAGGATGTGGGTGGGGGCCAGGCCCGCATGGTTCCAAGGGCTGGGGAGGTCAGGGAGGCCAGACCAGACAGGGTGCAGTGAGCCATGTTGAGGGGCATCATCCCAGGCCTGGTGGCCGTGTGTGCCTGCCTGCATGACAAGGTGACACTCTGTGGCGGAAGCATCCTATAGGTCTGCTTAGGAGACTCACAGACATGATAACAAATGCAATTTAAGATCCTTGAGGCCGGGTGGAGTGCCTCATGCCTATAACCCCAGCACTTTGGGAGGCCAAGGCGGGTGGGTCACCTGAGATCAGGAGTTCAAGACCAGCCTGGCAAACATGGTGAAACCCTATCTCTACTAGAAATACAAAAATTAACTGGGTATGGTGGCATGTTCCTGTAATCCCAGCTACTCGAGAGGTAAGGCAGGAGAATCGCTTGAACCCAGGAGGCAGAGGTTGCAGTGAGCCGAGATCAGGCCACTGCACTCCAGCCTGGGCGTCAAAAGAGTAACTTCATCTCAAAAAAAAAAAAAAAAAGGCCAGATGTGATGGCTCATGCCTGTAATCCCAGTACTTTGGGAGGCCAAGGCCGGTGGATCACCAGAAGTTCACGATCAGCCGGGCCAACATGGAGAAACCCCATCTCTACTAAAAATACAAAAATTATCTGGGCATGGTGGCGTGTGCCTGTAATCCCAGCTGCTCCGGAGGCTGAGGCTGGAGAATCGCTTGAACCCTGGAGGTAGAGGTTAGAGTGAGCCGAGATTGCACCATTGCACTCCAGCCTGGGCAACGAGAGCAAAACTCCATCTCAAAAACAAAACAAAACAAAAAAGATCCTTGAGTGCATCCTAGATTGGGAAGTATAAAGGTTTAGGGTCACTGTTGTCACAGCTGGGGAATATTAAGTATGAGATTTATTCTGCCAGCCAAGAGCAGTGGGTCATACCTGTAATCTCAGCACTTTGAGAGGCTGAGGTGGGAGGATCGCTTGAGGCCAGGCGTTCAAGACCAGTCTGGTCCACATATTGAGACCTCCATCTCTATATTATTTCTTAAAAATTAAAAAAGACTTACTCTGCTAAATGTCAATTGCTTGCTTTCTTTTCTTTTCTTTTCTCTCTCTCTCTCCTCTCTCTCTCTCTCTCTCTCTGTTTTTTTCTTTCTTTCTTTCTTTCTGTCTCACTCTGTCATCCTGACTGGAGTGCAGTGGCATGCTCATGGCTCACTGTAGACTCAGTCTTCCTGGCTTAAGCGATCCTCCCCCTCAGCCTCCTGAGTAGCTGGGACCATAGGTGTCTGCCATCGTGCTCAGCTAATTTTTAAAAGCATTTTTTGTAGACATGGGGGTCTCCCTAACTTGCCCAGGTTGGTCTCAAACTCCTGGGCTCAGGTGATCCTCCTCCCTCAGCCTCCCAAAGTGTTGAGATTACAGGCATGAGCCACTGCACCCAAAGATCAATTTCTTTAGCAAAACAATAAGAGTGGTTACATGGGGAAGGTCCCTGTTCTGGTGACAACGTTGAAAGGATGAGAGTCTGAATGTCTGCCACCTACTTTCAAACAGTTCTATTTGAAATCTATCTAAATCTATCCAGTTCACTCTGGACAGGGAGAGAGAAAGAAAATGTGACCCGATGGTAAAACAAAGAACTGGTAAACCCAAATGAAGATATATAGGTGTTCATGGTACCCATCTTTAAGCTTGTCTAGAGTTTTTTGAAAATTTTTAGGTAAAAGCTGAAGGGAAGCCGGGCACGATGCCTCACATCTGTAATCCCAGCACTCTGGGAAGCTGAGGTTGGTGGATCACCTGAGGTCAGGGGCTTAAGACAGGCTAACATCATGAAACCCTATCTCTACCAAAATATAAAAATTTAGCTGGGAGTGGTGGCAGGCACCCGTAATTCCAGCTACTCAGGAGGCTGAGGCAAGAGAATCAGTTGAACCCAGGAAGCGGAGGTTGCAATGAGCCGAGATCGGGCCATTGCACTCCAGCCTGGGTGACAGAATGAGATTCTGTCTAAAAACAAAACCAAAAAAACCCTGAAGGGGAAAGTAAAAATGAAAGACCCCATTGCTGTGGAGGGAATGGGGTGTGGGGTGGAGAAAGAGCTGGCAGTGAGGACCCTGAGCTGGGCAGGGGCCTGGAACAGATGGGATGGAGGGCTCAGGACTTGGGGGAGCAGGATGGAGCCTGTGCTGGAGGATGTGGGGTTGAGAACGGCTCTCTCTGCTCCTGGGACCCCCCTTGCACACGCAGTGGAATATCCAAAGGGCTGGGCCTAGGTGTGGTCTGTCCTGGCCGCCACAGGGAGAGGGGATGCTGGCCAAGGCACAGCAGCTGGGCACTGGGAGCAGTGGGGCCGCACCTGAAGTTGTAGCTCCTCTCCTGCAGCTGGAAGGAGTAGTGAGGCCGGCAGCCGGAGTCCCCGGTGTCCAGGTCACAATCCCAGTGAACCCGGATGCCCACAGAGCCACCCTGCACACAGCACATAGCAGTTCCACCAGTGGGTGGGCCCGGGACCCTCTCCCAGAGCCCTCCAGGAACCTGGCCCCCAACTCGGGACCCACCAGTGACGCCAGGTCCTCGAAGGTCCCTCCAGCCTCGGCCACGAGGTCCCCAATGCGGAACACAGGACAGTAAGGGCTGAATCGTGGTTCATAGCGGCAGCGCTTAAAATAGGTGGGGTCCCAGGTCTCCAAGGCATTGGACCTGGGAGGGGTGGGGGAGGTCAGAAGAGGTAGGGGACAAGGAGGATCTTGGGCCAGATGAGACCCACTCTGCTTACTTGGAGAAGTTGAACTTGCTGAAGGTGACGGTGTTTTTGATGAACAGTGTGAAGTTCTGGGCCTGGGCCAGCAGGGGCCTCCTGCAGGTGGAGGGAAGGTGAGGCCCTCTGCCAGGCCTGGGACCCTGCGCAGGCGGGGCTGGGGGATTGCGGGGACACTTACGAGGGCACAGCAGCACTCTCCACCGGGCACCAACTCCAGATCTCACAGGTCCTGTGGGTCCCATTGAAAACCACACACTGGCCTGTTTTTATGCCTTGAAAACACAGATGAACTCCAGACCCTTAAATCTCCACAGGGCTGGGGAAAGTGTCAGCCAGGGGGTTGTTGGCAGAATAAGAGATGCAGGGACAGAGGCGAGCGGGGCCTGTACTCAGGAGCCACCCAGGATCCCAGCCCGGCCCCCACCCTGGCAGGGCACTGGAAGACCGAGCCCACAGTTACCGTGGCTGTGCGTGCCTCTCTCCCCTTCGGGGCAGTCCTCGTCGGCCCAGCAGTTAGCCAGTGGGACAGAAGGGTGCTGAGGTGGGCAAGAGAGCAGTCACCGATGGCACAGGGGATGTCTCCCCTCCACAACCCAGTCTCAAAGGCAGGGAGGTTCAAGATGGGAAGGACAGGCCCCCTTCCCACCTGAGACCCCCCCACCACCTGGCTGCCAGAGTACCCTGAATGTGGAGCCACACGGGAAAGCTGGAGGGCGCAAGTCAAAGGAGGTGGTCAGCTGGGCCTGGTGGCTCACACCTGTAATCCCAGCACTTTGGGAGGCCAAGGCAGGCAGATCACTAGGTCAGGAGTTCAACAGCAGCCTGACCACTTGGTGAAACCCCATCTCTATTAAAAATACAAAAATTAGCCAGGTGTGGTGGTATGTGCCTATAATCTCAGCTACTCAGGAAGCTGAGACAAGAGAATTGCTTGAACTCGGGAGGCAGAGGTTGCACTGAGCTGAGATCACGCCATTGCACTCCAGCCTGCGCAACAGAGCCAGACTCCGTCTCAAAAAAAAAAAAAAAAACAGAAAACAGAGGTGGTCACAGGAGGGAGCGGAGCAACGCCCTGGCCAAAGGAGGGTAGAGTGCTGTATTTCAAAGACAAAGGGAGACCCCTTTCCTCCTTTTTTAAAACATTTGTTTTTAGCGAGGAGGTCTCACTCTGCTGCCCAGGCTGGAGTGCAGTGGTGCGATCACAGCTCACTGCAGCCTCACCCTCTTGGGCTTAAGCAATCCTCTCACCTCAGCTTTCCCAGTAGCTGGGACTACAGACGCATACCACTGTGGCTGGCTGATTTTTTAATGTTTCTTTTGTAGAGATAGAGTCTCTGCCGTGTTGACCAGGCTGGTTTTAAACTCCTGGCCTCAAGCAATCCTTCGGTCTTGACCTCCCAGAGTGCTGGGATTACAGGTGTGAGACAACACAGCCTGCCCCTTCCCTCCTGACAGTTCTGTCCTTGGTGGACGCAGAAGTGATTCTTCCAGGTCTAGCTCCTCTGGTCCAATTTGGACAACAGAACAGGGAAGGTGAAGATACCTTGGGAGAGCAAGTTCTTGATGGCTGGCATGGGGGCATGGCTGACAAAGATCAGGACCCTAGAGTCACAGGGGCTTGGATATTGAAGCAGGACCCGACGCCCTTACTGAGGCGCCGCAGGCTACTCCTTCCTACTCGCTCTTCTGTAACTCAGGGACATTAATGCCTGCACAGAGGCACAGATCTATGGGGCTCTGGCAGAAGGGGAGGATGGGTGAGCTTTCTGGGCTCCCAGACTCAGAGACAAAGGCACCCTTGAGCATTGGGCACTCTCCCAGGCACAGTCCTACCCCAGCTGAGGATGGACACTGCTGTCCAGGGCATTCAGCTCAGGGGCAGCAGAAGGAACACAGCACCAGGGGTGCAAGAAAGGCTGAGGGCCTCTGAGAAGCCAGAATGAGGCGGTGGGACTTTCTGAAAGAGAGGGCCATCGTGATTGGGTGGAGGGCTGAGTGGAGCCACATGCTCTGCTTCTTTGTCCCTTCCTATGTCCTGTTCTGCTCCTTCTCTCCACCCCGGCTGGGCCACCAACTCCTCCAACTGGACCCCACAGTGACCACCAATGGGGCCCCCTCGTCTCTCCCTGCCCTCATCCACCTCCCCCCAGCAGTCCAAGTGGTGCACCCCAGTGTGCAGGGGATTGAGCACCCCTCCTCTGAGCCCACGCGTGGCTCCCTTCTGCTCCTCTAATCAAGTTTAGCTCCAGCCAGGCATGGTGGCTCACGCCTGTAATCCTGGCACTTTGAGAGGCCAAGGTGGGAGGACTGCCTGAGCCCAGGAGTTTGACACCAGCCTGGGCAACAAAGCAAGACTCCATCGCTATGGAAAAAAAAAAGAAAGTTTAATAGCCGGTTCTGGTGGCGCCCACCTGTAATCCCAGCTACTCAGGAGACTGAGGCGGAAAGGTTGCTTGAGCCCAGGATGTCAAGGCTGCAGTGAGCTGTGATCACACCACTGCATTCTAGCCTGGGCAACAGGGTGAGACCCTGTCTCAAAAAAAAAAAAAAAAAAAAAAAAGCTTAGCTCCTTAGTGGGGCTTACAGGGACCCCTGAGATCCTGAACTGCCTTTTCCCCCTCTAGTCTAAATCTCCACTTCAGCTCCACTGTGTGGCAGTAGTCCTAAAGGTGCCTCACCTCTCACAGCTCAGGGACTTTGCCCACCAAGTTCCCTCTGCCTGCACGTCCTGCTCCAACCAAATCCACCCTCTTACCCTTTAAGATTCTGTTCGGTCGGCCATGGTGGCTCACACCTGTAATCCCAGCACTTTGGGAGGCCAAGGTGGGCAGCTCACCTGAGGTCAGGAGTTCGAGGCCATCCTGACCAACATGGTGAAACCCTGTCTCTACTAAAAATATAAAAATTAGCTGGGTGTGGTGACATGCGCCTGTAATTCCAGTCACGCCAGAGGCTGAGGCAGGAGAATAGCTTGAACCCAGGAGGTGGAGGTTGCAGTGAGCCGAGATCGGGCCACTGCACTCCAGTCTGGGTGATAAGGGTGAAATCTCTGTCTCAAACAAACAAACAAAAAGATTCTGCTCAAGTGCAACCCTGGGTCCCCTAGCTACAGCCTCTGTCCCATCATAGGACCTGCCACTTTGGCTGCGCTGTCCATGCAGGTGGCCCTTGAGATATGGGAGATGGAGATGGAGTTTTGTGAATTCAGCACAGCTAGCCCCCTGGCCCAGTGGGGAGGCTCAGCGGTGTCTGCTGACGGAGGTGACACTGTAAGGAGCACAGTGCACGTGTGGGAGAGATCAGGTGCCAGCATCCCGAAAGGAGCTGGCAGGACTCTGGTCTTCTGGGGAAGCCAGGTTGTCAGATCTGGTTAATGATGGCCCAGCCCTGGTGTTTCAGGAAGAGTCAGAAGTGTGGTTACAGACAAAGAGGAATTGCACAGATTCTGAAAAACATTGACCCACGGGTCCAGCCAAATTTCAGAACAGCCTACAAACTGAATACTAAATAGACACCTGAGCATTAAGAAAGGGAAGGACATTGTGTGGGTTCACTAAGAGTAGGCACATCCTTTGTGCACATTTCCAACAACGGACATGGGACATCTCCAGCAACTGTGCTAGGACCAACCAGCAGGGCTCAGGGGACAGGTGTCTGCACAATGACCCTCCAGCCCAGCAAGCAGGGAAGTCTTGGACTTGCTTAAAGATAGATGTCACCATGGAGGTAGATTTTCAGGACTATGTCCTGAGACCCAACAGTTCAAACAAAATCCACAGCTGGAGAGGAGAATGAGTGTGCTTTGTGACAGAGGCAGGATTCCAGAAACATTTCCAGGCAAGGGGAAAAGATGAGATGTCAGGAGGAGAATGAGCATTTCTGGATCAGAAATGAAGAAGAACAAGGTGGGGGACTCTGGCTTGACCGTGGTTGATGTAAAAGCTATCCAGAGGTCATAAGCAATTCTGAATTCAGCATGAGCAAGAGTGTGTTGTGTTGGCCCACAAAGATGCAAGCTGTCTCAGGACGCATTAATAGAGGCTGGACACAGAGAAGGGGAGGTGATATTCCACCTTGGCTCTTCCTCCTAGAACCTCCTTGAGCATGTGCCCAGCTCTGGGTAACACACTAACAACCTGGAGAGTACCCAGAGGCAGGACCAGGATGGGGAGGGCCTGGGCACCTCACGGGAACTGCTGCTGCCCAGAGCTCAGAGTCCTGTCACCTACAGGCTGGGAGGCCTTGAGAAAGTGAGTCAACCTCACTGATCCTCAGTCTTCGCCTCTGAAATGGGGAACACAGGAGCTCCTACCAGGCAGGGGATATGTGAAGACTGAACGAAATGATTTACGAAAAGATGTAGCCCAGCGCCTGCAGGACACCAAGCACGTGCTGAGCTTCAGCCACCTGGGAAGGAGAAAGGGAAACACGGGTGGCCACCTGGGGCCGGCGGAGGAACGAGGGCCCACTGGGAGGCTCCGGGGCAAACTCACCTCTGGGCATCTGCCCTGAACTTGGGCTGGCGTCACAAGGAAATTAGTCACCAAGAAGAACATGTTTTCTCCCTAGGAGGCAAGTCTTAAGGTTGGCCTGGCCAGGCTCGCATTGACTGGAAAGGCCCACAGCTGGCAGCCTGGTTTATGAGGGAAGGGATCTTGGCCCCATCAAGTCATTAACGCTGTCCCCCCGCGAGGCAGACTGAAGCAGAGATGGGAGGCTGGCAGGGGTTCTGGCCATTTCTGAGACCAGGAAGCCTCATGCCTGTGTCCATCTCTCAAGACAAGTATCGTTCTCATTTGCTCAACCAAAATTTATGTGTGTGAGTGTGTGTGTGTGTGTGTGTGTGTGAGAGAGAGCGTGTGTGTGTGTGTGTGAGTATTTAGAGACAAGGTTTCACTTAGTCATCCAGTCTGGAGTGCAGTGGTATGATCAGTGCTCACTGCAACCTCTAACTCCTGGGCTCAAGGAGGAAGTCACCTTTGATCCTCCTGCCTCGGCCTCCCATGTAGCTGGGACTACAGGTTCCAGCTACCACTCCCGGCTTCAACCAGAATATTCCAACAGCCTCCTGCTTCTAATACTGAAGAGCCAGGGGAGAATTGGGCCCAACACCTGCCCAGGATAGAGAGGAGGTGAGTCTCCATCACACACACACAGCTGCACTAGCATAGCAGGGAGAAGACAGAAAACTCCGCCTGGGATTAACAGGTGGACAAAGACATTGGAAAGAAAAGCTGACCCTCCAGTGCTGCTTGGAGAGACTGAATTTGGGGAATGCATGCTCAGGAAGGGAAGGCGAGGGCTGGACAGAGGGTGGTGGGAGTGGCAGCCATTAGGATTGGGAGGAATGTGTAGACACTGTCATGGGCGGGTCTGGGGGGCTCCTGAGGGTCGAAGCAGGGGCTGCAGACTCCGATGATGCCCGACGTGAAAGCTCAGCCTGGCTGCTGCGTGGTGTGCACCGAGCAGTAGGGAGTGGGCGAGAGGGGCATCTAAGGGCCCTCCAGGAGGCCATAGACTCATGCAGCCATGGCATGGCAGCAGTGAAAAATGTGAGAACGGACAGGAAGGGGCTGAGACTGAGTCCTGGGTCTGGCTGAGGCACTAGTGGATGTCACAGCCCTCGTGACTAGTGGATGTCACAGAGGCCATGCCAGGAGAGGGAAACAATTGATCTTTGGACACGTGGGTGTGCACCTGGAAGACAGCTGTGCTCTGGGCAAGTGGTCACTGGGGCTACATCCTGGGCATCGGAAGAGCAGGGGTGGAAGTTGAGGCTGTGGATGAGCTGGGTGGAAGGAGGAGGGAAACGCAGCCAAGAAGAGCAGAGGAGGAGCACCTGACCAGGGTTCCCCAGGTGAGGGAGCAGGGCTGCAGGAAGTTCCAGGCTTCAGCCCCCCATGGCCCTCCCACACCACTCTCAAGCTCAAGCCATTAGTCCCAGATACTCCTTTCTTTTCTGTTGGCAACCTTTGGAAATGCAGTCTCTCTGGCCCGGCTTCTTGACCAGACCATTTTCCCACCCAGAAACCTCCTATACATCCCCAAAAGTCCTGTCCAGGAGCTACTCCTCTGTGAAGCCCTTCCTGAGAACCCTCCAACCCCCCCAGCCATCTCTGACATCACATGCTTCTCTCTCGCACACACTGGCTGCATGGCAGGGGTCCAAGCTCTCGGTGGGCAAAGGACTTGCAGCCCTGTCAGCAGCACCAGGGCCCCCACCTGAGGCGGCTTCACGAAGTCAGCCACATCCCACAGCCGGTTTCCAAGCTCCTTGATCTGAGTCACAGAAACCCCTTTGAGTTTGGTGATGATGGAAACCTGGGGGTCCAGGTCCCGCTCCTGGTAGCCTTTTTTGGTGAGGAGAGCCCACCTGAACAGGAGAAGATGGGCAGTGTGGTGTGTCCCCAGTGTGTAGTGACAGGTGCAGAGCTGGGCCCCACATGCTCAGTTCTCTCCCCATACCCTATAGGCTCCCAGCCCAGTATCGAGGGCCCCACCTCCTCTCTGGCCTCACTTCCCACCCCAGACCCCCTGAATAAGATAGAAGCTCCAGCTACGCACCAGAGAGCCAGTGCCCTCAATCACCTTCACCAGCCAGCACCACCCCCAGCCTCAATAGAGCCAGCTCCCCTGACCCGAGCTACAGCTGGTGGTCTCTCTGGGGGCCTAGTGCTCTAGCTCTCACAGATGTTAAGGAGGGTGTCCTGTGCCCCCTGGGTGGGGTTCTGGGGAGGGGCTGGGAAGGAGGCAGGTGGGCACACAGGACAAACTCACAGCTTGTTCTTGTTCTCCCGTCTTGTATCACCTACCTCCCACCCCATCCCAATCTGGCCCCCTCCCCTCCAGCCCCTAAAGAGCCCAACCCTCAACCTCAACGCAGCAGGACCAAGCCTCGCCCCCACCTCTTCCCCTGCCCCTCCAGCCTGGCCAAAGCTCTTCTCTCTTACCCCACCACATAGATCACGATCCCAAGCTGCAGCAGCCTCTGCAGGGCGCCCACCCGCCAGTTCCTGGTCATCACATACTTCTCCGTCTTATAATCCAGAAGCCCCCAGCCTACTGTGGCCCCTGGGGAGCCCATGCTGCCAGCTCCTGCTAGCTTCGGGCACATGAGTCAGCATGGCAGCTGCAGGCACAGCAGAACAGGAGGCAAAGCAGGGCCCGAGCCAGGCCAGGCAGCTGCTGTTAAAGGGACACTTCCACTAGAGCAGGATCCAGCCTCCAACACCCAGCCGTCGGCCCCTAACTCCAGCTGCCCTGCACCTCCCACCTCCCTACATTCCCTTTGCTGGGCCTTGACACACAGAGAACAGCAGCTCTGTCCCTGTCCTCTGTCCTCTGGCAAGGACAGCTGTTATCAGTGCTGTGAGAGGACGGCCTGAGGGCAGCAGCAGAGGGGCTGGGAGGGTGTTGTGGAAAGCTTCAGAAGTGACCTCTGAGCTGACACTTGCAGATTTCTGAAGTTCAAAAGCAGACAAAGACGGGGATGGAGGTTCCTGGTGCCGGGAGCAGCGTATCCAAAGACTAGAGCATGCAAGAGAACTGAGAGCCACAGAATCAGAGGGTGACCTGGCTCTGTGCAGTTCCCCAAGCCCTACTGAAGAGGTGTCCCCACCACTTTCCCCAGTGCAGTGAGGAAAACACAAGTCCTGGAGTTAGGTGTGTTTCCCAGTCCGTGAAAGTGGGGCGATGCTGGAACCCCCTAGGGAAGCAGGGAGGATAAACGCCCACAAGGCGCCCAACCCAGTGCACGGCCCATGGCGCGTGCAGTTTATCCGCTCAGGCGAGGAGCCTCAGCACAGTCCGGCCGCTGTTTCTACGGCAACCAACAACACCGGGTTGCCCGGGCGACAGCCGCGGAGAAGGGCGTCGCTATTGGCCGTGGCGGACGCCAGTCGATGGACGCCACATTCGAGTGGTCATCGCAGCCTCAGACTCCGCCCACATCCCGGGCCGCGCTCTGGGTGAGACGCCCAGCGGTCGCCTCCTCAGTGTTTGAGACTGCGAAAGGGGCGTAACCATGAAGGGTTCCTGGGAGAGATCTGGGGAGGATGAAGAGCAGGAGGAAGAATCGACGGCGGTCTTGCAGGGGTCCCCGAGGCCAAGCAGGGTTCCGAGGCCGATTCAGACTCCAACCTGGAGACATGGTGCTAGGGGCAAGGATTAGGCCCGTCTCCTCCCCTTGGGGTCTTCTCCCTCCGGGATTGAGGGAGGCGGGCTGGGGCTGAGGATGCAGAAGACGCGGTCCAGCAGGGCACG
>NW_016108234.1:31176-86649 GCF_001604975.1 Cebus imitator | reverse complement strand
AAAAATAAAATAAAATAAATTTTTAAAAAGAAAAGACAAAAAAAAGAAAATGCAAAATCCCGCCAGACTGTGCTGAAATGCAATCAGAGCGGGATTTTCCCAGACCGCAGGAAAAACTAAGCTAATGGATGCATAGAAATTAGATTTCCGGTTTTCCCCGGGGGAAAATGTTCACGAAACATATTTGGCATCAGACAGGCAGAGGCCTGACTCTGGCAGGATTAGCTACCACTAGCTGTGGGACTTTATGTATTTATTTATTAGAGCCAGGGTCTTGCTCTGTCACCCAGGTTTCAGTGCAGTGGAAGGATCGTAGCTCACAGTGAGCTTGAACTCTGCATTCCAATGAGCCTCCTTCCTCAGCCTCCTGATTGAGTCACTGAGAATACAGGGGGCCACCACATCTGACTAATTTAAATAATTTTTTATCTGGCTATGTTGCCCAGGTCATCCAGCTTGCTTACTTGCTTGCTTTTTCTTTCTTTCTTTCTTTCTCTTTCTCTTTTCTTTCTTTTCCTTCCTCCCTTCCTTTTTCTTTCTTTTCTCTCTCTGTCTCTCCCCCGCCCCCCTTATTGAGACAGCGTTTGGTGCTTGTTGCCCCCGCTGCAGTGCAATGGCACCATCTCGGCTCACCACAACCTCTGCCTCCTGGGTTCAAGTGATCCTCCTGCCTCAGCCTCCCGAGTAGTGGGATTACAGGCATGTGCCAGCATGCCTAGCTAATTTTGTATTTTTAGTAGAGATGGGGGTTTCCCCATGTTGGTCAGGCTGATCTCGAACTCCCAACCTCAGGTGATCGCCCTGCCTCGGCCTCCCAAAGTGCTGTGATTACAGGCGTGAGCCACCACACCCGGTCAGCTTTCTTTCATAGCTGAATGACTTTAAGGAAAAGATCTGTGTTGCTTGAGCCTTGATGTCCTCATCTGTCATAGTGGAGCAGTGGTCCCAAGGAGCACAGGAAGCAGTGCCTTTAGAGGCCAGGTAGTGACACAGGGCAGAGGAGGAGGCAGGTGGCTATACCCGTGCAGGGGTTCACATTTGTCTCCCTGACTCCTACCAGGCACCCATGGCCTTGGAGAACTGGTCAGGGGCATCCTCTACCGGAGGTCTTAACAGGTCCATAGGGTTGTGCTCATCTCCTGCTCTCTGTGCCAAGGGAGCACCCGAGAGCTGAACCTCCGGCTCTATGGCCTGGGGCCCCAGGTACCACTGGAGGGACACTAGATCCAGGCTTCCAGGGAGAGGCCCCGGGAGACAGCAGCCATGGGAGTGCTCCTGAGTCTGTCCCACACTCCCCAGCTTCTGCCTGTGCCAGAAATGCCCCATCCCCCATATCTGGGAGACAGATGGGATTGAGGCTGTGACAGGTGGCATTAAGGGTTGGGGAGCCTGCAGGCCCCTAACCTGCTGGGGACTCAGGGAGAGCTGGGGGTGGGGAGGAGACCTGGGCGGAGCCTAAAAGGAGATGCAAGTGTTCCTTAGGCAGGTGGGAAGGGGAGGGAGGCAGAATGAGCTGAGCCTTGGAGCATGTGCCAGCATAGTGGCCAGTGTGTTTGCTCTGTCTGTCCCAGGGTGCCTGTGCTCTGGCTTCCTCATTGAGCTCCAGTTTATCGGTCAAGCCGCTGGACCTTCGAGACAATGGGCTCTGTGGGGCAGGTGCAGAGGCCCTGGCAGGTGCCCTGAGCAAAAGCAGCAGCATCCATGGTAGGTGCTGGGCCTGGGGCAGGTGGGCAAGCATGAGTGCTCCCTTTCCTCAGGGATGAGCCTCTACCCCTGAAAGCTGGGCCGTGTCACCTGGGGCCTGCTGGTGTTGCTGGTGGATAGAGGAGGGGGTCTCATCACAGGAGGGGCATGAGGGGCAGAGCTAGAGGCTCTGCTGTGCAGACAATGCTGGATACAAGTCCCTTTCTCACCCACCCCCCCACCACTCTCCTTTGCAGGCTTTCATCCAACCACCAGGATGAAAACAGAGTTAGGTCCAGGGACCCAGTAGAACATTGGGGTGCATGAGGTGGGAATAAATGGGCTTGGAGAGAAGTGGAGATTGGGAAGGTGCCTGATTAGCATAGAAACTAATGATGTTGGTTCAGCACCCGCAAGATGAGGACAGTGACTGCAGCAACCTTAGAGCTTCACAGAGGAAGTGAGTGATGCCGCCATTTGCCAGGTCTGGGATGGGTACCCTTCTCCTGGGCAAAATTCAGGAGGAGTACCCAGACAGGATCATAAACACATTCAGCGTCCTGCCCTCGCCCAAGGTGTCAGACACTGTGGTGGAGCCCTACAGTGCTACCCTCTGTCCATCAGCTCATAGAAAATGCAGACGAGACTTTCTGCATTGATAACGAAGCACTCTATAACATCTGTTCCAGGACCTTAAAACTGACCACACCTACCTACGGTGACCTGAATCACCTGGTGTCTGCTACCATGAGTGGGGTCACAACGTGCCTGCGCTTCCCGGGCCAGCTGAATGCCGACCTGCGGAAGCTGGCCGTGAACATGGTTCCATTTCCCCGGCTGCACTTCTTCATGCCCGGCTTTGCCCCGCTGACCAGCCGGGGCAGCCAGCAGTACCGGGCCCTGACCGTGGCTGAGCTCACTCAGCAACTCTTTGATGCTAAGAATATGATGGCCGCCTGTGACCCCCGTCATGGCCGCTACCTAACTGTGGCTGCCATTTTTAGAGGTCGCATGTCCACGAGGGAGGCTGTGCATTCCCCTGACCTGCCATGCACATGATAGACTCCCAGTGCCTGAATGCAGGATGGAAAGTCCTGCAGCAGAAAGAGTTGGGGGCTGGGAGTACAAGAAAGGGGTGGGCAAGGTGAGAGTTCAGTGGAGCTCCTGCTTCCCACACAGCCACCTTGGCCAATCCCCTTCCACTCCAGCCACACGGAACTCTTCATTCCTTCCACAAATACCTCATTACCCACTGCTGTATGTGCTGGGCACTGACTTAGTCACTGGGGATCCACCTTGAACAAAACCAAGTTCCTGACCTCAAGGAGCACATGCTAACAACAACATTCTCAGTCATTATTGGTGCTGCAAAATAAATACCGCCTGCTTCTAGAGAAGAACAGGGACCCCCTGCTTTAAAGAGGTGGCTGGGGAGGCCTCTGTGAGGTGACATTTAAGCTGAAATGTGCAGAGTGGGAAAGAGACAGCCATGGCAAGATCAGAGGGAGAGCATTTCACGCAGAGGAATAGTGAGCATGTGGGCCTGTTTCCCAGACTGGCAGACAGCAGTGTGACTAGGCTAGGGAGTCAGAAAAACATGGCCAGGCTGCGGGGTGGAGAGGGCAGAGGGGTCTGCAGGGCTGTAGGTCATGGCAAAAAGGGTGAAGATTTTATTCCAAGTGAGGTAGCAGGCATGGTTGGGATTCCTTCATCTCATCACTCTCTCTCATGCCTCTGAGCGTTTGCTTTGCCAGGAATATGCACTTTTACCTGCCTCTCCTCGAATGGTTCAATAATAGTAACAATCACCTGGGACCCTGGGTTAGGCATACAGATCCTGGCCCTGGACCTGTTGTTAGGGGAATGCCTGTGAATCTGCATTTTGTTGGATGTCCCTGGAGAACTGTCTTCTCTGCAACGTTTCAAAAGCACTGCTCTGTCTCAAGCAGTTTAGAGGGAGTGGGGTGGCACCAGCCTTGACTTTTGAGAATTGATTGGCCCTGAAGTGTAACTGCCAGAGAACCAGTTTGCCTTCTAAAAAAAAAATTACTACTGGGGCCGGGTGCAGTGGCTCACACTTGTAATCCTAGCACTTTGGGAGGCCGAGGCAGGCAGATCACCTAAGGCCAAGAGTTCAAGACCAGCCTGGCCAACATGGTGAAACCTGTCTCTCCTAAAAATACAAAAATTAGCTGGGTGAGGTGGCACACACCTGTAATCCCAGCTAGTTGGGAGGCTGAGGCAGGAGAATTGTTTGAACCCGGGAGGTGGAGGTTGCAGTGAGCTGAGATCACACCACTGCACTCCAGCCCGCGCAACAGAGCAAGATTCTGTCTCAAAAATAAATAAATAAATATATGAATGAATAAATAATAAAAATAAAATTACTACTGAGAGTCAGCAAAATTAAAAGACAGGCTTATTTCAGACTTTGACAAACAGTATAGATGTCTCTCTGGACCTGCACAGCCAAATGGCAAGTGCCAGAGAGGCAGCCGGGATGGAGAGCCTGGAAGCCAAGATGCTGTGAAGGCTTCACAAACAGACACATGTACATGAGGGAGGTAGGTGGGGCCTGGAAATGGACAGGCCCAGCAAGGCCATTTTTTTTCTCCAAGTGGAGGTCTGTGGGTGGGCCCAGCTCCCTTGAGAGGTGAAGGAGCTTGGGTCTCTGTCTCCCCACTTGATTCATGGCAATGGCAGCACCTACGGCACAGGACGGCTGCAAGGGTCACACAGAACAAGCACTGGCAGTTGCAGGGGTATGTAAAAGAATCTTCCCACCTTCTAGCTGTCCAGCAAAAATGGGGCCTCCGCACAAAGTGGGGGATTACTGATGACCCTCCCAGCCCTAGAAGTATTTGAGGAAAGAGAAAAGCACATGTAATTGAGTAGTATTATCAAATACAGTGCTGGGCAGAGTCTAGTTCTCAGGTAGAGAGGGATCCTTGCTTCTGTGCAGGGAGCTCTCCATGGTGCTAAACAAAAGTGTCTGTAGCCATGGGTGCCAGTCCAGCAGTCTGGCTGAGCCTCTGGTTAGTCCATCCATTTTTCTTCTGTGCATTTCTTCAAACCAGCCTTCCTAGACCTATGCTAGGTGCTGGGATCATGGAGAGAGGTCAACTTCAGATATTCAAGGAACTCTCAGACTGGTAGGAAGCTACCAGTTTGAGGACATCGGTAAGCTCAGCCAGGCAGGCAAGGCTTCCTGATGCTATGAACCCAGATTAGAAGGATAAGGAGGCTCACGCCTATAATCTCAGCACTTAGGGAGGCCAAGGCGCAAGGATCACTTGACTTATGGAGTTTGAGACCAGCCTGGGCAATGCAGTAAGATGAGCTTGTCTCTACTAAAAATAAAAACAACAACAAAAATAGCTGGGCACAGTGGCACATACCTGTAGTCCTAGCTACTCAGGAGGCTGAAGCAGGTGAATCACTTGAGCCCAGGAGGTCAAGGCTGCAGTGAGCTATGATTACACCACTGCATTCCAGCCTGGGTGACACAATGAGATCCTGTCTCAAAAAAGAGGGAGGATGAGGAGATGTTAGCCAGGAGAAGGGGCTTTCAACTGGAAGACAGCCCGCAGACATGCCAGTGCTGGTGCTTTTGCAAACTGGAAAAAGGTTAGGGCCAGGCACAGTGGCTCATGCCTGTAATCCCAGCACTTTGGGAGGCCGAGGCGAGTGGATCACCTGAGGTCAGGAGTTTGAGACCAGCCTGGCCAACCTGGTGAAAACTGTCTCTACTAAAAATACAAAAATTAGCTGGGTGTGGTGGTGGGCACCTGTAATCCCAGCTACTCAGGAGGCTGAGGCAGGAGAATCACTTGAACCCAGGAGGCAGAGGCTGCAGTGAGCCAAGATCGTGTCATTGCACTCCAGTGTGGGCGACAGAGCAAGACTCTGTCTCAAAAAAAAAGTCAGACTGGCTAAGTGCTGACAGAGAACAGAGAGTGGGACAGGTGGGTATTGTTATGCTCGTTTTACTTTCTCAATATCCTTCAGGGTTTCTTCTCCACACTGCCTACCTTCCTTTCTCTATTTTTTTATTTTTTTGAGACAGGTCTATTTCTTAATTTTTAATTTTTTGTTTGTTTGCAATGCCCATACTATCAACTATGCAACCGGATCAGAATTAATTTTTAATTTTTATGGGTACTTAGTAGGTATATATACTTATGGAGTACATAAGATTTTTTTTTTTTTTTTTTGAGACAGAGTATCACTCTTGTTACCCAGGCTGGAGTGCAATGGTGCGATCTCGGCTCACCGAAACCTCCGCCTCCTGGGTTCAAGCAATTCTCCTGCCTCAGCCTCCCGAGTAGCTGAACTACAGGCATGTGCCACCATGCCCAGCTAATTTTTGTATTTTTAGTAGAGATGAGGTTTCACCATGTTGACCAGGATGGTCTCGATCTCTTGACCTCGTGATCCGCCCGCCTCGGCCTCCCAAAGTGCTGGGATTATAGGCGTGAGCCACCACACCCGGCCAGGATACTTTTATACAAGAATATAGGGTGTAATAATCACATCAGGGTAAATGGGGTGACCATCACCTCAAGCATTCATCACTTGTGTTATGAATATTCCATTTGTACTTCCTCAGTTATACGTTTTTTAATTGTTTTTTTTTAATAATAAAAAAGACAGAGTTTCACTATATTGGTCAGGCTGGTCTTGAACTCCCAACCTCAGGTGATCTGCCGCCTTGGCCTCCAAAGTGCTTGGATTACAGGCCTGAGCCACCACGCCCCTCCTCAGTTATTCTAAAATGTACAATAGGCCATGTGCGGTGGCTCACGCCTGTAATCCCAGCACTTTGGGAGGCCGAAGCAGGCGGGTCACCTGAGGTCAGGAGTTCGAGACCAGCCTGGCCAACATGGTGAAATCCTGTTCTCTACTAAAAATGCAAAAATTAGCCTGGTGTGGTGGCGGCCCCAGAGGCTGAAAACGGAGGTGCAGCTGGAGCTGGGATCTGAGAAGTAAGAGAAATGGCACTGACTCTGGAGACAAAGCAGCCCAGGGTGGTGCTGAGGCCTGGAGTTTGGGAACAGCAGGAGGTAGAGCGGACTTGGACAGAAGCTAGGTGATTTTTTTGAAATAGACATTGTCATGGTGATAGGCATGAGGTGCCAGCTGGGGCAGAACACATGGGAGCCCCTGCAGAGCTCAGAGGGCCAGGACGCGGCAGCTGGTGTCCACCAGGACAGGGACACTGTAGGCGTGTTTGCTGCATGATCCCTCTGAACGGTGTCATCTCCACCTTTTACACGTTGACCTGCCCAGCGTTCCTGGGGTGTGAATAGAGGGCTGGAACGAGAGACCCAACTTGGTGGCTGCAGTGGCAGCTCCAGTGGGCACCCGGGGCAGTGGGCTCTGCACAGCTGCTAGGAAGCTTGCACAGCACAGGTGTCTGTTGTCTTTGCTGCAGCAACAACCGCATCTCTGCGATGGGAGCCTGAGCCTGGGCCTGGGCCTCCGGGCCAACCAGACGCTGAGGATTCTGGTAGTGAGTGCTAGCCTGATGGCCGAGACCCCAGCATAGACCTGCCCTGTACCAACCCACACAGATCCCTGAGTCATGGCCCCCATCCAGGGGCAGCCAGCAGGTGCACACAGGCTCCCTCCCTTGCCACTCACCCTGCATCTGAGGTCTGGCCCTCCTCCTCTCCCCTTCCTTCCCTCCCAGCCTCTCCCCTACACCTTCTTGCTACCCTTCCCTCTGTGGGCTGGGGTGCTGCTCTGCTGAAGGTGGCTGGGCACCCCTTGTGTCTCCCTCATCTTCTTCCTTGCCTTTCCCTGGCCTTGCTGGGACCCCGGCCCCGCCCAGGTGTTCTGTTGGCCACTGCTCAGGCTGAACTGAGGCCTGGTGCGCCCAGGTGGGGTTCCTTCCCCCAGGTTTGCAGATGGAGAGGGAGTGCTGAGCAGGACAGGGAGCAGAAGATGGACAGGGAAGGGAGCCAGGCAAGGCGGGAGCAGGTCTCCAGGGGACCACTGTGCCCACATCAGGTACGTGGTAAGGGACAGTATCGCCAGCTGGGTGCAGACATCCAGCTCTGACATCCCTCAGCTCCCCACCCCAGCCTTCCCTGGGCTTCTCCCATAGCTCTCCTCCCCTTCTCCCTGCCCCACAGGAACCCGGACCTCTCTGAAGCATAGACCTGTGTTTCCAGCCGCCTGGTAGACATTCCTCTAAATGTCCCAAAGTCACATGGGAATGTGAGTCCAACCTGAATGTATCACCCCCCTCTAAGGGCTGCCTCCTGGTTGAGGGGGACCCTTTCCCCCCTAAGTCACTAGCTGGGGTCCAGAGCTTGCCCTCCCCTCCCTTTCCCACACCCTCACTCCCATCTGCTGCAGGAGCTCACCCTGCTGGCTCCTCCCTCTTCTCACTTACCCTCTCAGCTTCTGTGAACTTGGAGGATTCCTGGCTGCAGTCCTTCCTTCCCACCTGCTACCCAGTGACCTTTCTAAACCAGAAACAAGCCCTGCCTTAAAACTGTTGGAGTTTTATCCCCTCTGGATAAACTCAAGCTTTGAGTGCATCACCCACAGCATGTCATGGGGGATCTGGGCTCTGCCAGCTCCTCTCTTCCCAAATTCAGTGCTCTCACCCCAAGCTTGGAGTACACACACACACACACACACACACACACACAGAGAGAGAGAGAGAGAGAGAGAGAGAGAGAGAGAGAGAGAGAGAGAGACAGAGAGAGAGAAAGTACTGTTTTTCACTCCATCCTTTGCTCCTCTGCTGTTCTTGCTGAAGTGTCCAGTTCCGCCCACCTCACTTGGGGAGCTCAGCTCAGGGATTTCCTCCCCTCCAGCCTTTCCCTCCCAGGGGAGCTGGAGCACACCCGCTCACTGTGCTGATCACACCACATTTCATGATGCTTCCTTTCCCTCCTATCTCCCCAGCAGGCAAGCTCTTGAAGGTATGGTGTCTTGTGTGTCTGTATCTGTCAGCAGCCTCTCCCTTCTTCTGCTCTCCCCTGGCCCAGCAGCCTCACCAGGGCATTCATTCTGTCTGACGGAGACACCTTCTGAGCTGAAAGAGTAGGGCCAAAGTAGCTGTGTCCTCAGAGATGAGGAGCCCTTCCTTCCCTTTCACGTTGCTCTCCAGCTTACCCGGATTCGGCTTCTCATAGCTTTGTGTGTATGTTTCTCAGGTGTCCAGGAATTTCATGCTATGTGAAGGCTACTTTGGTCTCCTCAGTTCTGTCCCGGACAATCAGCCTCTACACTGGAACTGCTGGATTTCTCTGTAAAAGCATTTTATCAACCTCATTTCTGATCCCTCAATAGCCCTGTGAGGTACTGTAATCTCCATTTTTTTTTCTTTTTTTGAGACGGAGTCTCACTCTTCGTTTAGGCTGGAGTGCAATGGCCCGATCTCAGCAACCTCCATCTCCCAGGTTCAAGCGATTCTCCTGCTTGAGTAGCTCCTGAGTAGCTGAAATTACAGGTGCCTGCCTGTACGCCCAGATAATTTTCACATTTTTAGTAGAAACAGGGTTTCTCAATGTCGGTCAGGCTGGTCTCAAACTCCCGACCTCAGGTGATCCACCCACCGTGGCCTCCCAAAGTGCTAGGATTACAGGCGTGAGCCACCGCGCCAGGCAGGGTCTCACTCTTTCACCCAGCTGCAGTGCAGTGGTGTGATCATAGCTCAGTGCAGTCTCAAATGCCTTGGCTCGAGTGCTCCTCCTGCCTAAGCTCCTGAAGTAGCTGGAAGTACAGGTACCGGTCACCATACCTGGCTATGTTTTTTTTTTTTTAGAGATGGGGTCTTGCTACGTTGCTTAGGCTGCTTTCAAACTTCTGGACTCAAGTGGTCTTCCTGCCATGGTCTCTCATGTCTCAGGTCAATTTTTTTCTTTTTTAATATAGGAAAAGGGCCAGGTATGGTGGCTCACACCTGTAATCTCAACACAATGGGAGGCTGAGGTGGGAGGATCACTTGAGCTTAGGAAGTGGAGGTTGCAGTGAGCCAAGACTGTACCAGTGCACTCCAGACTGGATGACTCAGACCCTTTCTCACACACACACACAAAAAAATTGGACAAGGCCCGGGTGAGTGAGGAGTTGAGTGCATGAGTCCAGGAGTTCAGGATCAGTCAGGTTAACATGGTGAAACCCCATCTCTACACAAAATACAAAAAAAATTAGCCAGGTGTGATGGCACGCACATATAGTTCCCACTACTTGTGAAGCTGAGATGGGAGGATCACCTGAGCCTGGGAGGTAGATGTTGCAGTCAGGTATGATCACGCCTCTGCACTCCAGCCTGGGTGACAGAGCAAGACCCTGTCTTAGAAAATTAAAACATGGGTTTTTCATTGTAAAAATACTTACATGGTCCAGCTACAGTGTCTCACACCTGTAATCCCAGCACTTTGTAACCCCATTGGGTGGATGGCTTGAGCCCAGGACTTTGAGACCAACCTGGGCAACATGACAAAACCCTGTCTCTACAAAAAATAAAAAATTAGCTGGGCATGGTGGCACATTTCCTGTAGTCCCAGCTATTCGGGAGGCGGAGAGAGGAGATTGCTTAAGCCTCGAGGTTGAGGCTGCAGTGGGCCAAGATGGCACCCTGTACTTCACTCTAACCCTATCCCTCTTCGCTCTAACCCTAGGGTGACAGAGCAAGTCCCTGTCTCCAAAAAAAAATGCTGAGTGTGGTTGGTGGCTCATGCCTATAATCCCAGCATTTTGAGAGGCCAAGGTGGGTGGATCACCTGAGGTCAGGAGTTCAAGACCAGCCTGGCCAACATAGTGAAACCCTGTCTCTACTAAAAATACAAAAACTAGCCAGGTGTGGTGTCAGGTGCCTGTAATTCCAGCTACTCGGGAGGCTGAGGCAAGAGAATCGCTTGAACCTGGGTGGTGGAGGTTGTGGCCTAGAACGGGTCTAGAACCAATTCTTAAAACAGTGTTTGAACTGGTCCACAGCTCTAATTTTTCATGAGCTACCATTTCTGAGGCCAATATAAACTTCATTTCATGTTCCCCATCTCCAACAGGTGGGCATTAACTACCAGCCACCCACAGTGGTCCCTGGGAGAGATCTGGCCAACATGCAGCAGGCCGTGTGAATGCTGAGCAACACTGTGGCCATCACGGAGGCCTGGGACTGCCTGGACCATCAGCTCAGCCATGCACACCTTTGCAGACTGATATGTTGGGGAGGGCATGGCAGAAGGCAGAAGGGGAGTTCTTTGAGGCCAGCGAGGATCGATCTCGCAGCTCTGGATAAGGATTATGAAGAGGTGGGCGTGGATTCCATAGAAGCTGAGGCTGAAGAACGCAAACAGTGAGGGGAGGGTGCAGCAGGCAACCATCCCTTTGTATTCCCCACCATAACCTTAGGAAAGCTAATTACCTATTAAAATTTCTGTATTGCGATATTGTTTTTCTCCTGTGTTGTACTTTGACAGATTCCTCCTCCAGATAACCTTCTTTTTCCAAGTGCATTTCTATGGGAAAAATTAAAGATCTGTTTTCTTACAGAAATTATTAAGCATGTCAGTATGTTTAGTAATTGCTTTACTCCCCTAATGGAGGCTTCAAACCACTTGACTGAGGGAATTAGGAAAAAATGCTTAATTTTACCTTTTTTTCTTTTGAGACGGAGTCTCACTCTGTCGCCCAGGCTGGAGTGCAGTGGCGTGATCTAGGCTCACTGCAGCCTCTGCCTTCCGGGTTCACGTGATTCTCCTGCCTCAGCCTCCGGAGTGGCTGGAACTACAGGCGCATGCCGCCACACCTGATTATTGCTATCATTATTATTATTTTTTTTTTTTTTTTAAGACGGAGTTTCACTCTTGTTACCCAGGCTGGAGTGCAATGGCGCAATCTCGGCTCACCGCAACCCCAGCCTCCTGGGTTCAGGCAATTCTCCTGCCTCAGCCTCCTGAGTAGCTGGGATTACAGGCATGTGCCACCATGCCCAGCTGATTTTTTGTATTTTTAGTAGAGACGGGGTTTCACCATGTTGACCAGGATGGTCTCGATCTCTTGACCTCATGATCCACCCGCCTCGGCCTCCCAAAGTACTGGGATTACAGGCGTGAGCCACCGCGCCCGGCCTCATTATTATTATTATTACTGTATTTTTAGCAGAGACGGGGTTTCACCATGTTAGCCAGGATGGTCTCGATCTCCTGACCTCGTGATACACCCGCCTCAGTCTCCCAAAACGCTGGGATTAACAGGCGTGAGGCACAGCGCCTGGCCTATTATTTTACATTCAAACCTTCGGAAGTCCTTAAACGGAGTGGCTATTTTCACTGAGTCTTAGGGGAAGAGGTGAGGGCTCAGGTTAGGAGCCCGCCAGGTCATGTGTCCAAGGACTCCGCAGGCTGAGCACAGTAGCTCCCGACGCTGCCTTTCCACCAGCATCCTCAGCTTCTTCCGGACTCTGTCACGCCCCGAGGGTGGCTACAATGAAGCCTCCTGCCCGGCGCACGTCCCCAGTGTAGTCAGGGGCATTCCTCGCCCTCCCTCAAGTCCCCTGGTACTCGGCAGTGAGTGCAGGCTCTGGTTTCTGTCGGGTTCTCTTGGGCAAGCGTCCCAGGCCCGGTTTTCTTTCTTCCGTCAAGTCTTTCCGAGGCGATCTGTCGCCCCTGCGGCTTTCGAGGTTCCCAGGGCACTGCCGCCTTCCGCTCCCGGGCCGACCCGTACACTGGGACCGCTCCATTGTGCCCGGGTGTTTACAGAGAAGAGTGAGCCCTGAACGGACGAAAGAGAAGCCCACGTGTGTGACCGCACTGGTAGTCTGGGAACGGAGACGACGCAGGTGCGACTAGAACTCGCACGCTCGCACCGCCTCCGAATCCAACTCACGAGGACTTCGCCCCGCCCCGCCCTACGGGCGGAGCACCGCCGACTTTCCAGTCTCTATGGTACCAACTTCCGGCGCGCGCCACCCCTCGCGAGACTTCGGCGGCGCAGCAATGGCCAGATCGTGAGTGCCGCTGACGGGAGTCTAAAGAACCGGCTGGGACGGGGTCGGGCGAGAACAGGCCGGGAGCCGGGGGAGACTCGACGGGTCAGACCTCCCCCCTCCGGGGAGGAGCGGCGGCTGAAGGCACGAGGCTCCTCTGGATCCCCAGACAGCCGCTCACGACTTAACTCCCGCCTCTTCCCTAGATGCCGCGTCACTGCTCCGCCGCCGGCTGCTGCACACGGGACACGCGCGAGACGCGCAGCCGCGGCATCTCCTTCCACAGGTCGGCGCGCGTGCGCGGGCTGACGTGCGCATGCGCTGGTTGCTGCTCGCCTCGTTGGGCCGCAACTGCGTAGACGCTTCGCGCCTTTCTCGGGTCCTGAGGGGCCTTGAACCTGTGGGTGGGAGGTGAAGTGGGATGGTCCCGGCGGGACCAAGTGCTGTCGGGAAGGGGAGAACGGGAAGTCTAGCCTTGGACCTGCCCCGCTCTGACGCTGAGCAAACTGCTTTTCTTCTCTAGGCCTCCATTGCCTCGTCTGTGCCCGGGCGGGTGGTGCTTGCCCGGCGGGGTCGCAGGGAGGTCTCGTGGCGGCGCGTGTTGGGTCTGCTTTTCCCCAGCGGGGAGCTTGGGCAGCATGAGCCCCGGGCTGCGGACAGTCTACTGCTCACGGGTTTGTGGCTCCACAGACTTCCCAAGAAGGACAACCCGAGGCGAGGCTTGTGGCTGGCCAACTGCCAGCGGCTGGACCCCAGCGGCCAGGGCCTGTGGGACCCAGCATCCGAGTACATCTACTTCTGCTCCAAACACTTTGAGGAGAACTGCTTTGAGCTGGTGGGAATCAGGTGGGCCTCCCTGCCAGCCAACATTGGGGTAGGAGGTGGGGCTTCAGGCGGATTGGGACAGCTGCAGGTCCTGGAAGTCCCTTGAGCAGCCTGCCAGGCAGGCCGACCTGCTTCCAAGGTTCCCAGCTCTGTACAATGAAACCCACCCCCAGGATCACTGCCAGTGACACAAGGGAAAAACATGAGCCTTTCCAGAGAGTATTCTTCAGAGCCCCAGTCCTGCCAGCGAGTCCACAAATGAAAGAATTCTTTTTGGCAGGTCAGCCCAGCTCTGCTTGTGCAGGCTTTCCACACACCTCGACTTTGAGGAGTACTGCAGCGAAGCGATTGGTGTAGCTCTAACTTGGCATCCCCGAGACTTACTGTTTGCACGATGCTTTCCAGCCTCCCATGGCGCTAGTGCTGGGGAAGCTGTTCCGGGGTGCTGGGGGCAGATTGGCTTGGGGAGGCAGCACTTGCTCTCCAGCTCATCTGGGCTGCTTTTCCCCACAGCGGGTATCACAGGCTAAAGGAAGGAGCAGTCCCCACCATATTTGAGTCTTTCTCCAAGTTGCGCCGGACATCCAAGACCAAGGGGCACAGTTATCCATCTGGTCCCCCTGAAGTCACCCGGCTCAGGCGATGCAGGAAGCGGTATGTGGTACTGGTGGGGAAAGCCCCACTCCCACCTCTAGGCTGAGGGACTGGGCTCTGGGTCATCTGCCAGCAGTCTAGCCCGACAGGGTTCTTGCTGCACAGAACCTGTGGATCAGGTTTGGGTGCTGGGGGGTTAAGTGGGCTGGTGGAGTGGGGTCTGGCAGGCCCTCAGCCTAGCCCATTAGTCTCTCTCTTCCCCCTTACCAGCTGCTCCGAGGGCCGAGGGCCCACAACTCCATTTTCTCCACCTCCACCTGCTGATGTCACCTGCTTTCCTGTGGAAGAGGCCTCAGCACCTGCCACTTTGCCAGCCTCCCCAGCTGGGAGGCTGGAGCCTGGCCTCAGCAGCCCCTTTTCAGACCTTCTGGGCCCCCTGGGTGCCCAGGCAGATGAAGCAGGCTGCAGTGCCCAGCCTTCACCAGAGCCACAGTCCTCCCCGCTCGAGCCACGGCCAGTCTCCCCCTCAGCCTACATGCTCCGCCTGCCGCCACCCGCCGGAGCCTACATCCAGAATGAACACAGCTACCAGGTGGGCAGCGCCTTGCTCTGGAAGCGGCGAGCTGAGGCAGCTCTTGATGCCCTTGACAAGGCCCAGCGCCAGCTGCAGGCCTGCAAGCGGCGGGAGCAGCGGCTGCGGTTGAGACTGACCAAGCTGCAGCAGGAGCGGGCACGGGAGAAGCGGGCACAGGCAGATGCCCGCCAGACTCTGAAGGAGCATGTGCAGGACTTTGCAATGCAGCTGAGCAACAGCATGGCCTGAGGGAGGGGCTGCTGGACTGACCGAGGGGCTGCCCAGCAAGGCTGCAGCCTCCTTCTCCCTCAGAATCCACCATACCCACCAGGTGCCATAATAAAGTGGATTCTAGAAGGAGGCCCTGCTGTCTGGCTCAGCTGGGGGCTGGAGCCCCTCTGGGTACTAAGCTTGCTACCCCCAGACAGGGGCTGCAGCTCCCAGAGGGCTTAGTTCAAGCCCTTCACCAGGGAGAGCAGAGAGCCTGGCTTTCACCCCTCAGAGCTACTGGTAAACCGGTAGCAGCCAGCCAGTGCAGCTCCATGTCCCACAGGGTTTTCTGAAGGGGCAGGATGATGTGAGTAGGGGCCAGGAAGGCAGTTCAAGGCACCCTTTCCACGGGATCTGAAACAGCCCCAACTTAAGCCAGCCAGCCCCTTTGAGAACACTCCTAAAACCCGGTCCAGATTCAGTTCTCAAACAGGTGCATGACAGGCTTCTGTCCACAGGCCTCATCTGCCTGGTGGGTAAGCAGGGCAACCCCCTCGCTGCTCCCTTCACTGCTGTCTCTATTTGAAAAACGGACAATGACAATGATCAGCCTCCTGGGGCACGCCAGCAAGTAGTGAAGCCCCAACAAGTGACATTTCTAGTCCCTGGAAGTCTGGGAAGAGGTGGCTAGAACTTGCAGACAAGCACTTGGGTCCTGGTCTCAGCATCCTTTTCCTTCAACTCCCAGAAACCTGGAAGGCCTTGCCGCAGCTGAGATTCTCAAACAGCTCCGTGCGTGGGATGATTCTCACTGTGAGTTTGGCCTTTCCCTGCCAAAGAGCACAACTGAATTCATTTTAGTCCCAGAAACTGCCACAAAAATTTTGTAAAATTTGCTTTTTAGGACCCTTGGCATGTAATTTCATTTATTCACATCAACATCATGTCTAGAAAAGACAATTGAGGGTTCAGTGACGGGGTCAGCATAGAGCAGGGTTTGCAGACTAGTTCAAGGAGGCTTCTGGGCTGGCCCCTCCAGGAGGGGTTTGGAGGAGGCTGCCCTGTGGGAGTGGTAAGAGCCACATCTTGTGGAAACTGGGTAGGTGGTTCTGTGGCCCCACTGAGTGACTCAACATCTGGCCCACTTGGCTGGCTGCCCTAGCCTGCACTCCACTTCCATGTGTTGACATACCCCAGCCACAGCCCTGGGCGTCTGTCCTCACCAGAGGGCCTTTTGGCTCAGCCTCTGCCCCTGCTCCTGCCGTCCCTTGTTTGCCAGCTCATCTTGCACCAGGCCACTTCCTAGCCTGCAGGCTGCCTATGGATTTCTCCTGTTAGCTAAGCAACTTGCCACTCAGGGCCCCCCATCCACGTGCACACAGGCAGAGGAGGAAAATGAACTCTAAAGCCAAAAAAGAGCAGGTCATTTCCCCAAGGTGAGCTGTGGCTTCATGGCAGCCATGACAAAATAAGGAGTCCTGGAATCCTCTTCCCAGTAAGGGAGTACTGGTTCCCCAGCATCAGAGTGGACTCATGTGGCCCTCACTAGGGCAAGAGGGCAGCCCACCTTCCACAGCAGCCAAGAGCACAGTACAGGGGCAAAAGGGCAGGAGCCCACTCCAGGATTCCCCAGGGAGGGGCCAGCCTGGAGGCCTCCACAGCTCCTCTCCCCATTGTGACTGGGTCACCCCAGGTTGGGGAAGGAGTTGACAGCATGGCTAGAGACAGGTAAGACCAACTAACCTACGTCTGGGGGTCTGCCAAGCCATGGGCCACACAACCAGTCCTTGGCTGCAGGAGGGCTGAGGGGCTGAGGCCAGCAATGGTGGCCAGGCCAGCAAGGTGTATATGGTAGGTAGCACTGCTGTGGCTTTAATGAAGGCTTATCTATGACAGAATACTCAGTGAGGGACACGGGGGACTTTGCTGGCTTCTCGGCCCAGCCCTGAGCCCTGACATGCACACAGGTGGGCTGGGATCCTTCAACCCCTATGAAAATCAGGCCCGGCCCAGCCCAGCCAACCTGGGAGCTGACCTCAGGGCCCTTCACTCCAGGATTCACCTCAAGTCATGTGAGACCCACATGCGGTCCCCACTCAAGTTCCGGTGGGAGGAGCCCCTTACATGGATCTCAGTGAGGGTGGGCAGCGCAGGAATAGCCCAGACAGATTCCCTGGTGCAGGGGCAATTCTGCCAAGCCTCCTTCTGCATGTTGGAGGGGCCTTGGTGACAGGCCCCAGTGCCTGGGTCCACAACATGCCCAAGCTTCGGACGCCAGGCCGAGCTCCACAGGGTGGGAAGCCCATCTCTCCCCACTTCTGGTTGGTGTCCCCATCACTGAGCCGTGACCTTGCACCCACACGACACCAGGAGAGGGTGCCAGCAGGGGAGGAGGTCTGCTTCATCATCCGCTCCCTGTGGGACCTGTGTCCTCAGTGAATTGAGGCATCTGGAGCCACACATCCCCTCAGCTCTCTCTGGAGGCTCTGGGCACCCTGACCCTTGGCCTGGCAGGTGCACCCACTCTGCCATAGGCACGTGTGTGGCTAGTACAGTCTTCTCAGTGGGCAGGGCAGGCAGGCATGGCAATTCTTCACGCTGGGTAGGCGCCACAGGGTCTCAGATGTCGGCGCCCAGCTCTGCACACTGCTTGTCGGAGATGTGGGAAGCCAGGGAGTCTATGATATCCAGCAGCAGCTGCTGGCTCAGCAACCGCAGCGTGGGCAGCTTGGAGACCTGCAAGGCAACCAGGCCAGAAGGAGATGGTACCAGATCCACATAAGGGCCAGCGTGGGCAGCAGAGCCCTCTATGGCCCATCCTGCTCAGGGCTCAGGCTGGTCCTGAGGACGGGGCTAAGTGCGGCCAGTTGTGAGCTACTCTTATTTTGCTCACTCCCAGGGCCCACAACTGCAGGAGACCACAGAGCCTGGGCACCCCTCCCTGCCCAGGCACGGTCACTGCCAAGGGGAAGCAAGTCCTGAAGGGGAAGCCAGAGCCCTGACCTTGGTGAACTGGTGCACGATGATGTGCAGGCAGTGCCGCTTCATGTCCAGCGCCTGGGTTTTGTCAGCTGCCTCCAGGATCTGCAACGGCAGGGACCTTGAGGCGCTGCCCCTTTCACCCCCGCTCAGTAGCAGCTGCAGCCATGGGCACAGGGCTGGGGGGCTACCTGCAGCACGTTCTGCACTGTCACATTCATCTCTAGGTTTTGCTTGCAGTACGCTTGCAGCCGGTTGTTGTAGAAGCCGTAATAGTAGGGGGCCGCAAACAGGTAGCTGGGGCCTGGTTAAGGAGCTGACCAAAGGAAGCTGGTCCACCCACATCACCCACACCCTCCCAGGGAAGGACAAGGAGGCGCGCAGCTGGAGTCCCAAGCTCACCAGAGGCCAGGCTCCAATCCAGCCCAGACGCCAGCGGGCACTCTAAATGGATTCTGAACTGCTTAATGGGTCAAAGGTCCCATTCAAGATCCAAAGAAAACCATAAATCCCCTCCCCAGAAAAATACTGTCTGCACATCTGCAGTGCTGTTCCATGGCCTTGCAGGCCTAACAGGCATCCTGACCCCCCATGTTCAGACCCCTACTGAAATGACTTAGGAGTAGCACCACATCTGTGCTCAACTGTCACACAAAGAAATGACCCACCCCATCCTCTGGGCAATTGTGAGGGTCAGGAACCCACTGGTTCCTCCTGGCTGCAGACCCCTCCCTGCCAGCTGCCACCTGCTTCAGAGAGCACCAGGCCCAGCCCCAGGCACCAGCAAATCCTCTGGAGGGAGGTACTGGGCCCAGATCACCCAGCCCAGATAGTACAGCAGGCCTCAAAGCTGCCCAAGGCAGGTGCTGGGACCCATCAGTGGGGACCTGGGAGCTCCCTGGGGCACGAGGATGCAGCGAGTCCTCAGGCGGCATGTTGACCTCGCCGTAGTAGATGTAGCGCAGCATGGACTCGAAGGCCTGCCTGCTGGGCACCATCTCCCCGATGGAGATGTTCACCTGCCCATCCTCGGGCATGAAGGACCGGAACATGGCTTCAAAGTAGCTGCAGACAGCGAGTGGAAGACACCCGGCTGTCAGCAAAATGAAGACACCATTCAGGCCCGCCCTCCCCTCCTATCCAGCCCTACCCACCTGGAGCGGGCGGCCAGGATGGCCTTGTGGGCCGGCCGTGGGTGCCCATCCAGCAACAATGTGATGTCACAGAACTCTGCACCTGCCCCCTCTAGGTATGCCTTCATGTCCTGGATGAGAGACGTGCCTGGGGGTGGGAGGGACCCTGAGCAGGTACAGCCTGGGATTCTGGCCTCGAGGCCCCACGGCACTACCTTCCTGCACATCTGCCCATGTTGCTTCCCTAAACAAAACTTCACCCAGGCAGGAGGCTTCACTCTGGCCCTGAGGCACCATCAGCCACATTCTGTCCTCCCTCGGCACCCCACACAATCTACCCCCCAGCATCTCATCTTCCACCCAGCCTGCTGTGCCCCCTTGCTGCCCTCATGATCAAGCCCCCTCCAGGCCCACCGCATGGCCTCTGGTGTCTGCAGATGTCACCAAGAGCCAGCAACTGGGGTCAGCACAGGCCCAGGGGGAGCTGGGGGAATGAAGGGGCCTATGACATTATAAGCAAAGAGAAGTCCGGAGATTGATCACTGTGACTCTGGGCCATCAGACCTGACATCCCAGCCCAAAAGAGGAGCCCCATGTCTACCCCCAGAAATCAGCTCAGGGAATTCCAGCTCACCAGGACACAGCCCACTGTGGCAAGCCCCGTGGGTTGGGGGCTTCTGCGTCTATCTGTTTCTGCCCTGTACCCAGGAAAGCACTCTGGGGTCCCATGGCACCCACCCCAAGGGCCTGGCAGGTGCTATGGCTCCCAAATCTCCTGTCACAGATGAACACCATCACTCCCAGCCCCCAGGAAAGGGGAATGGGGCTTCCTACCAATGTCCACCGGCTGGTCCGAGGGAGTACGAGGGGGCGGCTGCTGCTTCCGCCGCACAATCTCCACGATCAGTGGGGAGGAGAGGCGCTCGAACTCCTTCATCATGATCACCTGGTTGAAGTGGGACTCCTTCACCACGAAGTTCAGACAGTGCTCCTGGGCAGACAGGCATAGGCAGGCAGGCGGGGGGGTCAAGCCAGGGCTTCAGGCAGGGTGAGGGACTCACGGTGGTTGGCAGGGAGGGGGCCTAGGCCTGAGCACACCCCACCCAGCCCTGGTCGCGCTGACCCCACCCCACACCTTGAGTTGGCTCAGCTGCAGCCGGGCGGCACTCTCGCACACGACCAGCACGTTCTGCAGGTCCACAGAGGCCTCGATGTACTGGCGGCACAGCTGCTCCAGGCGGCACAGCTGAAAGCTCAGCGCCAATTTGTACACATCCATGATGAGCAGCACGTCCTCCACGTGGCCTGCGCCCCAGAGCCCCCCGAGTCTCAGGGAGATGGGGAGGAGAGGGTGGGGCACAGGGCCCAGGGCTCCCCCCATGGAAGAGTGTGGGTTGGGGCCACCAGGTGGGAACAAGGTCTCAGAGGCCTCAGATGGCATCCAGCTGCAGTGATCATGAGTGATGAGGTTGACCGCAGCCTCCAAGCCTCAGGGGCCCCATCAGTAAGGCAGGGTTGGCAGCACCCACCTCCTGGCTCTGCTGCCCACACCCCAACCCACACCAATCCTGCTCCACCCCCACCCAGGCGGACCTTTCCGTGGGTATTTGATCTTGTCGGTGTAGAGGAACTGCATGAGCACCTCGAAGGGCCGGGCCTCGGCCTCCCGGATGGCCACGTGCAGCAGGGGTGGCCGGGCCCCACCCGCAGCCATGCTGGGGGCCTCCCTGGGAACTGGGGTGGCCTCCTGCTCCAGCTTCTGTGGGGAGAAGGGAGCTCAAGGGCACCCCAGTGGACAACAGGCATGGCTGTCAGGTCAGGACAGGGCAGGTGAGCACCTCACCTGGGCCAGCCTCTCCCGTGCCTGCGTGATCTTCCTGCGAAGCCAGCGGCTCCGCGCTGTGACAATGGCTACGTGGCCCTGCACGCACTCCTCCTTCTGCACAAAGAATGATGCATGGGCAGAGGGCAGGGGACCCTCACCCCAGAGAACAGAGACCCGGCCGACCAGGGTCGGCACCAGTGGGCCACCAGCTGTTCTTCTGAGGGCCGAAGTTCCCACTGCCCGGGCACAGCAGGCAGAGCAGGGCACAAGGACAGGCACCCACCTCACCCAGCACAAACTCCACGTCGCAGAACTGACGGCTCTCCCACAGCCGCCCGTAGTCCTCGTGCAGCGTGCATTTAGGATAACAGGAGAACTGCAGGAGGGGCCCAGTGAGGCCCAATGTTGAGGACGGCAGGGTGGCCTCAGTACAGCCACGGAGGCTGACCCTGAAGTCCCTACCTGGCCCATGCTGACCCTCAGGGCCCAGGAGGCAGATGCGCCTTGAGGAGAGGAAGCAGCCGCCACCCCGCCCTGAAGCGATGGCCTGGGTTCAGCCTGGGCACCTGCAACTGTCCATGGCCCCATGGCAGGTGAGGGCTCCCCCACCAGTCCCGCCTTCGGCTGGGCCCCAGTAGAGTTCTGCTGCCTCCACTCTGCCTGGACCCATGTCCGCAAGCTGGCCCCCACCAGCACACCCCAATCTCCTCCAGGAAGCCGGCCCTGACCTCACTGCGGCTGTGAGTCCCTGCCCTGACCACTTGCTCCTCCAGGCCTGGGAAGGGGCTGTCAACACAAGCCACTGTCAGCCCTGGGTCAGGCTGTGATGGCTGTGAGGCTCCAGTGCTGAGCCCAGCTTGGCCTGGCTCCCTCCACTGCCTCTGCCACGAGCCCCAGCACCACCCACCTGCCCCACTGTGCACAGAGGCTGCCCACTCTAGTGCCACCTCAGCCTGCCCTCAACCCAGAGGGCTCCTCCCAAGGCTTCCATCCTGCCAGGTATGGCTCTGGCAACAGTCTGGGTAAGTCCCGCCGCCCCACTTGGCCTGTTTCCCATCATGGGGACCTGTCCACCCAGCTGGCCCTACAGGCCCACAGGCCCCACACCTGGAACCTGTACATCTCCCCGCTGCGGATATTGTTGTCCACCGTGCCCCCGAAGATGTACATGGCATCCGAGATGACAGCGGCCGCATGGAAGAGCCTCCCGCTGGGTAGCTGGGGGACAACAAGGCAAGGTGGGATGGGAGACAGAGCCTCCACAGTGGAGCCGGTGCAGCCAGGCAAGGGCAAGGAAGTGGTACTTCATGGCCATGAAGGGCCAGGGGACAGGATTCCCAAGGGAGGAGGGCCCTGGGTACAGCTACAGACACAGGCAGGAGCTGGTGCCCTTGCGGGCAAGTGGGGCATGATGAGCCATGGAGACCCTCAGAGTGGGCAGGGCACTTGGGCCAGTGTGTAGCACCGACCCCAGAAAGCTGCAGCCTGGCCAGCTGGGCGAGGGCTCCCAGCCCTGCATCTCCTTTGTGGCGTGACCCCAAGCAAGTATTTCTCTGGTCCTCAGTCTCCCCATGTGCGAGAGGGGCTGATCACAAGACCTGCTTCAGGGGATGATGGAGTCTTAATGAAGGTCCCAGCCTGTACCTCCGAGGCGGGCTGGGTGGGCTGCTTGGCTGAGGTGGTGCCAAAGTCCAGGCCAAACATGTCTCGGGACTTCTTGAAGCCACCCCGCTCCTCAGAGGTCAGGGTGGGCACCTCCTCGGAAGCACAGGCTCGCTCGGGCACTTCAGCGCCACCAACCTGAAAAGGAGAGAGACTTGGGCATGAGACTAGTCGGCAAGAGCCAGGTAGGTGCCCAGAGACCCCCACCATCCTGGCCTCGATGGCGTGCTGCAGACCCTTCCCGGCCAGGGTGGGCTTCCCGGGAAAGGTCTGCAGCACAGCAGCCCCATGCAGCCATGGTGGGGTGTGGGCGTTAACCCCCTGTAGACTGTGGGGCGAAGCCAGGGCTAGAGGCTGGGGCAGGTGTCCAGGGCTGAGACCCAGGTGTCCTGGACTGGCTCCCAGTAGCTGTCTGGAACCCCAGGGGGCCCTAAGGCTATGAGGAGCTGGGGGGAGCGTGGGAGCAGGGTAGGAGCCACTGGAGTCCAGCCAGCGGTCAGGACCCCCTTGGGAACTGTCACCTCGCTGTCAGAGCTGGGCTGGACAACCTCCCAGGTCTGGAAGTCCACATCATAGCAGTGCAGCTCATTGGGCAGGGTGTTGTCGGCTGCACCCCCAAACACATAGAGGTGGCGGTCAAAGGCCACCATGGTATGCCCGTAGCGCCGCTGTGGGGGTGGTGGGGAGCCCCGGAGCAGGTGTTCAGTTGGGATGCGTGTCCACCTGGGGGTACACAACAGTGAACCAGTGCTGGGCCAGGGCTCCTGCTCACCCTCTGGGTCTCCCCACTACCCTCACTGGAAGGTCCTCACTGGGAGGTCCCCCTGCAGCCCCTACAGTGACTAGCCCGGGTCCAGAGGGAGGGCCTAGACACCTGAGCTGAGCACCCCTCACCCCATCCAGCGCTGGCACCAGCCCTGCCTGGCTCCATGCAGCCCACCTCAGGGTCCTGCCAGAGTTCCCCCTCCCCCCATGAGCAGGCAGCAGTGACGGGCAGGAGGGTGGCATCTGACCCGCCAGGTAGTCCTGTTCTCTGGGGAGTGAAGTTGTGCAGAGACCATCGCAGGTCACTGCCTTCACGCTGCCCCATCAGACCAACAACACAGCTGAGTTCCCATCCTGGGAGCTGCCTGCACCCCATATCCTGATGCTGCTACAGCACCTTCTACCCTCCAGGATTCTCAGCACCTCCCACAAGTCCTCTCTTTTGCTATGTTAGCTGAAGACTTCAGAACAGATCCTGGCCTGGCAAGGCTATGCCATCTGGCTTCATGCTGAGCCCCAGGCCCCTAACAGGTTCCCTTATCCTGGGGTGCCCTGCCCTTCCTCCCACACACCCCCAGCCTCCAGGGAAGCTCCCAAGTCCCTCCCCAAGCCCCCTGCACCTGCAGCTCACACTCCTTGCGCCCTCTCCTCCAGCCCCATTGCAGGGGTCAAGGGCTGGCCGGCAGCCAGGGGCAGCACGGGCCACAGCTTTCAGGGTTTGCAGGCCCCTCTGGGCTTCTGTCATCATTTGAGATCTATGCAGGCCGCGTTTGTTACTGGTGGCACTGACTAAGACATTCACAGGGAAAGAGACATCCTTCACTTTCAGAGGGAAGCCTAGCCAGGGGCCTCCTCACCAGGCCCTATCTTGCTAAGCTGTAGCCATATCCTGGGGGCCTGCCAGGGGCACCACACATCCCTGCTCTGGGCTGTAACCTCCTGTTGTTTGCAAAGCTCAAAAGGACAGTTACCGTGGCCACCAGGTGCAGGGGACATCCTTCATATTCAGAAGGATTCAGGGGCACTGATCATCCTCACCCAGCCCCGCTGGCCAGAGGACTCACGTCTTGTCCTTGAATTCAAACTGGAAGAGGTTGTTGGTTATCTTGGCCCCGCTTTGCCCAGAGAACACAAACATCTTGTCCCGGCACACGGCCACAGGGAAGTTGCAGCAAGACGGGGGGATCTCACCACTCTGGGCCACCTGCAGCGGGAGAGGGCAGCTCAGCCCAGGCCGCACAGGGCCCGCTCACATTTCACCACACTCAAGACTGCCGAGATGGCAGTGCTTTTATTCTTGAAACTTCCGCAGATGAAGGTTCACAGATTCATTTGTTTTGGAACAGCTCATAGCCACCTCAAGGGGCCCAGCTGTGAACAGCTGAGGCTACAGTCATCAGGGTTAAATCATCAGGGGCTAAACTCATGTTTTTCATGCCCGGAAGACTAAGAAAAAAAATTATGAATAAATAAATAAATTCCATGTTTCTAAAGGGGAAAGCAAGCCCAGGGGGAGCTCCAGGGAGCAGCAAAGTAGGCTGCCTTTGCTGCACTGAAATAAAGGGTGGATTAAAGCAAAATCACATCCCTCACACGTGGCGTGCTGCCTATCCAAAGCCTTGAGTCACTGTGCAGCCACAGTGAGGAACTGGCCGTGAAGGCCTGCAGGTCGCCAGGAAGGAGAGTGAGGCTCAGGTCAAGGCTGGGCTTTGTAAGGGGAAGAAAGCAGCCTCGACCCTGTGCCTGGCTCCCGATGCCCCCCACCTCCCTCCACCTGCACCCTGGCTCCCCACGCCTCTCACCTCCTCCCAGCAGGTGAGCTCTCGGTCCTGGAGGCCAATTGTCCACATGTCATTCAACCTGCATTAGGACAGACCAGTGAGGACCCCTTGGGTTTAGCTGTCAGGCTGGATCCACTCCTGGCTGGAAGGGATGGCTACAGGGAGGAGCCCTACCCCCACACAGGATAGGAGACTTGTGCGGCTTTCTGTGATGCTGAAGCTTTGGGAAACAACCACATGCTACTTTTGTAATCAGAAAAAGAGCAAAGCCAACTTTCTAAAATAAGGAAGAAAAGGCCTTTGGCCTGGGCAAGTACCAGGGCTGGGCCTGAGCCTGGGCACCGCCCACCCACCCACTGACTTAGCCCCCAAGGGCAATTCCTGGCTGAGAACCCTCACCTGAGAAACTCAGGTAACCACGGGGATCCACCCAGCGGCTCTTACCTCCATCTGCCCATCCTCCTCTTCCCCCAACCCCCTCCCGAGAAATCCCCACACAGAATGGCACTCAATATCCACCAGGCAGAGCTCTCCCAGCCTGAGCCCTCAAATGCCAGGACGGCCTGCTCCGGGTCTCCATGCAGTTGGAGGTGCGGTACACAGGCCGGACCACCACCCACCTGGCATTGCCATCATAACCAGCAAAGATCCACAGCTTGTCACTATACACTGTGGCCCCGTGGGCTGACCTAGCGACTGGCAACCTGAAATGCAAGGGAAGAGGGGAGGGAGTGAGGCTGCCCAGCGCTGATCTGAGCCTCCCAGCACGTGGCCAGTGCAGGGGCCACAGCATGGCCACATCTGCCCGACACTGGGGCTTCAGGGCCTCCACAAAGCACTGGGAATAAGCAACAGCAGCAGGCAGCTACAGAGGCACAGAACCTTCTCCTCGGTGCCACCAAAATGTCAAAGGAGGTGCCTGAAAAGCAGGACCCCAGAAACGCTATCAGCAATACATTGGGTCTTTTTTTTTAATTTTTTTGTGACAGGGTCTTGCTCTGTCTCCCAGGCTGGAGTGCAGTAGGGCATTCATAGTTCACTGCAGCCTTGAACTCCTGGGCCCAAGTGATCCTCCCACCTCAGCTTCCCAAAGTGCTAGAACTACACATGTGCACCACCACACCCAACCCATTTGGGTCTCTTCTGAAAGGAGGGAATCTAAGGGCTGGGAGCAGGCCATGTACAGCTGCCCCCGGGGGATCCCACCAACCCCAAACTACCTGCTACAGCATGCCTTCAGGGCCCTCATCTGGGAGGCAACAGGGGGCAGATCCCAGGTCTACTGACACCCAGGACCCAGCCTGTCCCAAATGTTTCTGCAGTTTCTCACCGTCCTTCAATTTTCCACTCCGTCCACTGGCCAGTTGCAAACTTGTATTCAAAGAGGTCATTTTTATTCTTCAAATTAGAATTGGAATAAATGTCCCCAGTATAGCCCCCTGGGTAAAGAGAGTAAGGAACCATCAAACCCAAAGGCAGGATTTAAGGTTTCAAACTTAAAAGGAACCCTCAAACCCAAAGGCAGGATTTAAGGTTTCAAATGCTGGGAGATGGAGCAGAATCTGGCCCCACTGAAAATTCATAAGCCAGGATTCCCTCCACAAGCCCCAGAAGCATATACTGCCTGCCTGCCTGCCTGCCTCTGTGCTGGGCTCTGGGGACACGGAGATGAGCAGGACACTGTTTCCAGCCATAGCCCAGTCACACAGAAAGACACCCAACCCTGTGAGCTCAGGGCCGTGAGGGCAAGGGGTCCCAGATCCAGCACGGAATTCAGAAGACTGGCAGACAAAGCCAAGGGTGGACAGAGCCCCGGCTGTGCACTGCCCGAGCACAAAAGGTCCAGGCTTGCAGAAGGGCAGGGTATCTGTGGGCCTCACGGCGACACAGCCGCTGGGAGGGAAGAGGGTACTTACCAAAGACAAACATGCTGCTCCCGTAGACAACGGCCGAGTGGTGGTAACGGGGGGCCGGTGGGGTCCCAGTGGTAAAGGCCCTGAAGTAGTGGGCACAGGGATGGTGAGGGTCAAGCGGGGGTTACCCATGAGGCATGAGATCCACACCCCCACAGGGTGGCCTTGCCACCCCTGTGCTGCCTTTCTTTCTTTTCTTTTCTTTTTTTTTTTTTTTTGAGACAGAGTCTTGCTCTCTTGCCCAGGCTGGAGTGCAGTCGCATGATCTCGGCTCGACCTCCACTTCCCAAGTTCAATTGATTGTCCTGCCTCAGCCTTCTGAGTAGCTGGGATTACAGGCACCCACCACCATGCCTGGCTACTTTTTTGTATTTCTGTAGAGGTGGGGTTTCACCGTGTTGGCCAGGCTGGTCTTGAACTTCTGACCTCAGATGATCCACCCACCTCAGACTCCCAAGCTGCTGGGATTACAGGTGTGAGCCACCTCGCCTGGCTACCTTTTTGTATTTTGAAGGTGATACCTGTCTCATTATAGAAACTTAAAAAAAAAATCGAGGCCAGGCGTGGTGGCTCACGCCTGTAATCCAAGCACTTTGGAGGCCAAGGCGGGCAGATCACCAGCGGTCAGGAGTTCAAGACCAGCCTGACCAACATGGTGAAACCCCATCTTTAGAAAAAAAAATAACCAATAAGGAAAGAAAAAAACAAAATAGGCACTAAAAATCATGCAAATTTCCATTACAAGAAAACCTCTGGCAACACCTTGAGGTCTTCCCTGAACACCTCTCTGGTGCATATTTATGTTTCCATGGAATTTGTTTAAATGGAATCAAGTGGTAGATATTTTGTGAACTGCTTATTCTGTGAACTCACAGAACGTGACCAGGTCCTTACACTACTCTAGGACCATCCACATTCCTGCTCTCAGCAGCAGTGCGGCATCCTACAGCACAGGGTCCATCAATTTCATTTAATACCTACCAATCTAACCATCATCTATCTATCTACCTACCTACCTATCATCTCATCTATCATCTAATCTATCACCTATCTATATGATCTATCTACCTATCCATCATCTATCTACCTATCATCTATCAATCTATCAACTATTGTCTATCATCTACCTATCTATCTTTCTTTCTTTCACCTATCTGTCTATCTTTGTTACCTGGGCTGGTCTTGAACTCCTAGCCTCAAGGGAACTTCCCTCCTCAGCTTCTCAAAGCATTAGGATTATAGGCATGAACCACTGCGCCTTGCCTTTACATTTTATGTACTGAATCCATTTACACTACTTACCTGAGGCTACTCCTTTTCTGAGTTTTATACTTAAGCAACTTTTGACAAATAATTGTGAAGCCTTCAGAATGATTTTTAAAATTAATTTGTAACTATTAGCCATGTTACAAAATCAAATGTGAGAGAAATGACATAGCAATTTCTGTACCCATACTAGCGCCAGCCTCGGGGCAGAGGTGGGCAGCCCAGAAGGGTGCCACCCTGCGTGCCCAGCTTAGCAGCTGAAGGTGGTAGGCAGTCACTTGATCTCCTCAGCCCTGACAGGTTGGCTCTGGGTGTGGCATCCCTGGGGCTGTTGCTTGTCTCCTCCTGGAAGCTTCTTTCTAGCTTCCCATGATGAGTGAGACTCTGCTAGCAACCAGGACTCAGCAACATGCCACCGTGTTCTAGGAGGAAAGGAAGGGCCCTAGAGTACGGGGCCACCTACCTGCACCAGGAGCAGTCTTTCACATCGAACCGCAGGAGGTCATTGAGCATGGTCTTCCTGAAAGGCAGCCAGAAAGAGGGTGGCATTAGTCAGGTCTGCTCTGCAGGGACCCCAGAGACGGGCACTGCATGTAGCCAGGGTGGAGTAGGGGGCTGATTTGGGCTGCATCACTAACCCAGCCAGACAACCAGCTGATGCCCAAGAGCAAGACTGCTGACCACAAAGGAGGCTCCCCAATTGATGTGGGCACCAGGGCTGCCTCACAGGCAGCCACCAGCCTGCCTGGGTCAGGACCAAAGCATGAACGTGGCCACCTGGAGCCCAACCAGCAGCTGACGTGAGGGGATGAAATGACCCAAAGGCTAGAGTCACCCTCATACCTCACCCCAGCCTCCAGAACCCCTATTCACACATCCCAGTCCCCTTTCTCTGCGGCTGTACCCCACAATGCAAGTGCTTGCCCATGCCTCAGGGGAGGCCCTCTGCGTCTCTCTGATCTTCCTGCCACTTCTTTAAAAAAATTTTTAAAGGCCAGGCGCGGTGGCTCACACCTGTAATCCCAGCACTTTGGGAGGCCGAGATGGGTGGATCACGAGGTCAGGAGTTCAGGACCAGCCTGGCCAACATGGTGAAACCCCATCTCTATTAAAAAAAAAAATTTAATTAAAAAAAATTTTTTTTAAAGGCTGGGCATGGTTGCTCATGCCTATAATCCCAGCACTTTGGGAGGCCAAACTGACAGATTACCTGAGGTCAGGAGTTCAAGACCAGCCTGACCAACATGGTGAAACCCCGTCTCTACTAAAAATACAAAAATTAGCTGGGTGTGATGGCACACGTCTGTAATCCCAGCTACTTGGGAGGCTGAGGCAGAAGAATTGCTTGAGCCCGGGAGACAGAGGTTTCAGTGAGCCAAGATCGTGCCACTGCACTCCAGCCTGGCGGACAGAGTGAGACTCAGTCTCAAAAAAAAAAAAAAAAGAGAGAGAGAGAGAGAGACAACGGGCTGGGCTAGGTGGCTGACACCTGTAATCCCAGCACTACTTTGGGAGGCCGAGGAGGGTGGATCACTTGGGGTCAGGAGTTCAAGACCAGCCTGGCCAACATGGTGAAACCCCATCTCTACTAAAAATACAAAAATTAGCTGGGCATGGTGACAGGTGCCTATAATCCCAGCTACTCGGGAGGCTGAAGCAGGAGAATTGCTTGAGCCTGGGAGATGAAGTCTTGCTTTACTGCCCAGGCTGGTCTTGAACACCTGGCCTCAAGCAATCTTCCCACTTCAGCCTCCCAAAGTGCTGGGATTACAGGTGTGAGCCACCGCACCTGGCCCCTGCCACTTCTTTACTGCAAAAACCAAAATAATCATGTTAAAGATACAATTAAATAGAAAAACAAATCCACTGGCCATTGCACCACCTAACATGACTGGCTGGCATGTTACTACACAGCCCTTGGGAAGAAGGGCAAACTGACAGGAGCCCAGTGCACCCTCATGCCCAGCCTATGCTGGGTGTCCCCTCACCGTCTCAGTCTGCACCACTGGGTGTGCTCCCACCTCCATTTCACAGATGGCGACAAAGCCTAGTGGTTCAAAGGCTGTGTCTGAGGCGATGCAGCCAGGAAGCCAGGAGCCTAGAAACTAGTGGTGTGACTATAATTCTCCCTCCCTCACTTGCCCCACGTGCCGCAGCAGGCCATCTTTCTTTGTACTAAGACAGTCTTTACAAAGTGAGACAAATTTGTATCCTATTTTTTGGTCACATTCCAGCAAAAATGTTTCTGTTTATTGCTACACAGTTGTCACAGAAACTACCTGCTCAGGACACGCTTGAGGATTAAGGTCCCCCATGTCCCACTTGCTGCCCTGCACTGGACACCAAAGCCTTTTCTGGTTTGGAGGGTTCTCATCAAGGCTCCAGTAAACGCCTGTGGGTAGATGCCTCTTCTTTACTTCATTCCTTCATTTGACAAGCTTTTATTAAGTTTTCTAGATGCTAGGATTCAATGGTAAAAGGAGCACAGGCCCTGCCTTGACTGAAGAGATGGATAATAACCAATATCTGTATGCCTCAGGAACAAAGGAAGACAGTAAGAGGCATGAAGGGGAGGCAATGGTCTCTGGTGGTCCAGATGGCCAAGGAAGGCCTCAGTCACAAGAAGCATCACCAGAGAGGCAGGAAGGTGAGGGGAGAGAACAGGTAGTGCACAGGCCTGAGCAGGGGGGCACTTGGTACAATCCAAACATAACAAGGCAATGAAGCCCCAATGCAGTGACAGACTGAGGGCAGAGGAGCAGTGGACTCTCATGAGGTTGGGCTTTTACTCAGAGAGGCAGGGAGGCATCACAGGAGAATGAGCCAATGAGGGGCATGCTCTGACTTGCTCTTGTAAATGGGTCCCACCGGCTACACCCGGGGAAAGAGAGTGGGAGGAAGACAGGCTTGAAGCCCGGGCCACGCCCAGGGAGGCTTTTCTGTGCAGTCTGCAGACCCTGGTGGGGTCCTGACTACCGCACCATCTCCAAGCCAGCCCCCCAGGGAGACCTGCCGAGGACCAAGGCTGTAGAACCAGTAAGAGGCCAGCCCTTCCAGGGCTTCACTCCAGGTCCTGGGGCTGAGAGGCAGGGCTAGGACACATGGGCACAACTGGTCATGTGCAAATACTCCACCCTCTGCATAAGGAAACCAGCCACAACTTAACTGGAGACAGTTCATGTGAAAGGAGGTGTGCCCACCAATAAAACATCAGGTTGTTGCCTGATGTTTGCGCAATGTGGGAAAACCTTCACAAAAAAATGAAAACTGCATGAAATAAATAAAACTGTGTCCTCCATACCAGATGAGGCCCAGGGAAAGAATAGTGACTTGCAGGGCTGGCCGCAAAGAGGTTGTGTTTCTTTCAAGGCTGCATCTACTCAGAACAAGAGGGACGTTTCCACATACTGAGCATGTGCTGAGGACCATGAGTGCAGGATCTCATTTAATCCTTATCACCAGGAAGGTGAGTGCAGGGAACCTCACAGATGGGGAAACTGAGGCTTAGAGGCACTAGATAACATCTGAAAGGACAGTAATGGAACTGGACAGGTCCAGTCCCTGACCATAGTGTTTCTCCCCACCTGGTCCAAACACTGATGCTCAGACTCACTCACCCATTGTCTCCACCAAATACATAAATGGCATCTTTATAGGCCACCACTGTGTGCTTGCTGCGCCTGGAAAGAAAGGAGTGCAGGGAGGTGAGGACAGGACCCTCCTGGGGGGCACCCAAGGAATGGGACTAAGCAGAAAAGCTGCCACAGAAGTTAGATATCATCTTTCAACTGCTAAGATCCATAACTGCTAATATAACACCAATCATCCTGCAAGTGAGGACCCCTGACACGGCTCCAGGACTCTCTGGACTCCTCACCCCAGCTCAGAGCACCTGGGACCCCAGCCCAATATCCACAAACACAACTTAGTTCTAGTACCCTGCCCCGGGTCATCGGGCTCTGGAACTCCCTCAGAACCCTCTCCCCTGCCCTGAACAGAGTCCTGTACAGCACCACCCCCCGCTACCAGAATCCTCCCCAGAACGCTACGCCCCGGCCCCACCCCTGGACCACGCCCTGGGACCCTTGCAGGTCGCCCCTCCTGCCCTCAGGACCCACTGAAGCCCACCGTACCGAGCACCCACGAATTCGTCGCAGGGCGGGAGGCGCCGCCAGCGATGTACTGTTTCGAAGGGCCCGAAGTTGAGCGTCAGGTACTCCACACTGTCCGAGCAGCTGTGGTCGAAGTCCACGCTCGGGGCTACCTTAGACCGCGCACCGCCTGCCAGGCTCCCAGCCCCGATCTGGCCCCCAGTGCTGCCCGGTCCAGCCATCCCGGGTCCACGCCGGATCCGCCGCGCTGCCTGCAGAACTCGCGGCCACCGCCCCGGGCCGCCTAAAGGAACCACATTTCCCGGCGAGCCCTGCGCTGATGGCGCGGCACTTCCGGCCAGCGCCGCGCTTGGGGCCTTTCGCTCTTCCCTACAACCCTAGAGCTGGCCAAGAGACCACGGGCGAGTGCAGGGTTGGTTGCCTCGCGGCGACCGTGGAACTTTCTGGGGACTGGCGCTGGGCTGTCCCTTCTAGCGAATGCGGTGTCCCGTCCCCAACGCCTCGGAACTGCTCTTCCCCGGTGCCTCCCAGGCCCACACCGCCCGAAGACCAGCGGTGGGCTCGCAGTTCCCAGCATGCCCTGTGTCTGGGCGTGACTCTGGCCTGGATCGTCCGCCGCAGTTGGGATCTCACATGGAGGGTTCCGGGCTCGCAGCGGCCTCTGCAGGCGGCTCAACGCTCCCTTTGCTGCTAGGGCCCCCAGCCCTGACACCCCGCATTTTCCCTCATTCCCTGGCGTTCTTGTCGACTGGGAGGCAACGCGGCGAGGAGCTTCTGGATTCTCCTTCCTACTTAGCAGGGCCTCAGCTGCTTCACCTCCGACATGGGAATTGAGAATGCTCCGGCTATGAAAGTCATGGGGTCTGTCTCAGGACACAGCTCCCATAGCCCTAAGTGGTCAAATGCCCCAAAGTGTCAAGCATGAGCCACCTCTGAAGGAGCATTTACTATCTCAAGACCTTTGGGCGTGTTGTCTCTTCTACCTGTAGTACCCTTCCCTCAAAATTCAGAGCCAAAAGCAAAAAGCCTTGCCTGATCGCAGAGGGGGAGAGAGATGTGGGAGGGCAGGGGGCGCAGAATCAGTTGCTACCTCCTCTGGGCGTTCACAGGCCACATTTCCTTGGTGTGGCACCTAGTATTGTGTGATTGTGCCTGTTTCCCTGTGGTCTGGCCCTATGCCTGTTGGCCCAATTACGCTGGGAGTCATACAGATCTGCAAATGTGTGCGTTTTAATTTTACAGTTATGTCTAACATGTTGCTGGGTCCTTCAGGGGACCAGTCCCAACAGAAGGAGAAGAGACAGGGCCTGTCCTGCCTCTAGTGCCAGCTGTCAGTGGCAGCAGAGGCCTTGAGGGTTGAGCATCTTCTGGAGGCTGCAGAGGCCTCCCTGGAGGGGAGTCAGGTGGCTGAAGGCAAGCACTGGGAGGGCTCAGGTTCTGACCTGGGGGATCCTGGGACTGGAGACTGGCACCTGCCCCCAAGGCTTCGCCTCTGCCCCTGGTGCCCCCACCCCCACCCCGTGCCTGCCCAAGTGTACTGCATATGAGCTCAGGATCCTTTCCCCGTAAGCCAAGACATGTCGCCAGTCCTGCAAGAATGAGGGGAAGAGGGGTCAGGACAGCAGAAAGCCTCTCCACTCTGGGCACCCAGAGCAGCTGGCCCTTGAGGATAGCAGGGGGTCTGTTCTGTGCCAGACCCTGGTGCCCAGCAGGGAGGTGTACTTGGATAGATGGAGTTAGACCATTGGGTGGAGGGTCTGGGCTGAGATGGGAAAGGCTCAGAATGGTCAACATGAAGGACACGTACTTGCTGTGCAGCACAAACAGCCTTCACGAAGGCAAGAGAGAGAAACAGAAGGCCATGGAGAGAGCATGTCATTTATCATGTCCCCTTCTGGTCCTCCATTGTTTCCAGCTTGAAGCCTGCCCCTGTCTCATAGCCCCTCAGTGGCCTCCAGGCTGTCCCCAGTCCCTCCCAGAGGGTGAATCTCATTGGCACCATGCCAGGATGAGGGAACTGGCTGGTATTGAGTGACCCCTAGAACCACCCTAACATCTCTGTGAAGGGTATACCCAGGGCATCACTAGCTGTGTTTCCCATCTAGCGTCTATCAGGTTCAGCACAACCACATCCAGTTAGGTGTCCCAGGCCTGGTGATCGCCCATGTATTGGGTCCTGACCCGTCCCCACAGCACTGGCCCTGCGGGGGGATACACACCCCTATCCCTTCCATCCACTGTAAGCACATAAACAGCCTACTCCCAAACCATAATACTTGCCCCATACCTCCCTGTAGTCCTGGAAGCCTCAGGTGATGCAAACCAACAGTGAGGGGAAAAGCCCTGGAAGGCTGTCGGGTAGCTGGCTGTCATGGGCAGCTTAGCCAGTCCTCCAGAAAACTACTCCCCTCTCCAGGCCTCCCACACCCACACTCACTCCACTTCCCGCTTCCGGATGGCACGGCCTGAGGCCAGCACCTCAGCAACCTTGGACACAATAGGATCGTAGTTCATGCTGGCCACGGCGATCACCTCGTCGCCTCTGCAGGGAGAGGATGGCCAAGGCTGAGGACTGCCAGGCAGTAGCCCCTTTTTGAAAACCCTGATGCACTGCTGTCCATCTGGGGCCCAGGGAAGGACCTAGCCCAGGGCAACAGGAAATGCACCCAGCCCCCCCTGCTTTGCACATTGCGGCTTGACCATGCACAAGCTTCAGGCTTTCCTAGGGAAGCTCCAGCAGTCTTCAGCGGGGCTCAGAGCTGGGCTGTTTTTCTGGGATTTTGCCTGGGATGAATCCCCCTTCCCGACTGAGCTCCCGCTGCATCGCGCCCACACTGCATCCTGATGCTCTCACTTAGTGTAAAAAGCCACAAACTTCAACTCCTCCAGATCTCCCTGGATGATGACGTCGTCGAAGCCTTCTCCATAGCCTGTGGGCCGGGCAGGTGGGTGGCACCCACGTGAGCCGGGGAAGGGAAGGAGACTTCACAGGATCCCCTCCTAACCCCACCCAGGCCCTGCTCATGTCCCTTTAGGTAGCTCCTAGCCTCGCCCCTAGCGAGTTCTTAGCGGCCTCTCCTTAGTGCGGTCATAGCCCTGCCCCTAGGTTTCCAGCCGCGCCCCACATCCAAGCCCCGCCCCTAATACCCTCGGTCCCGCCCCCATCCGAGGCCACGGGGTTACCCGTGTAGCGCAGACTCTTGCCAAACATGGCGGTCCAGAGGTAGGGTACGGTGCTGATCTCTGCCTCCTGCGCCAGCATGTTCTGGGCTGCCACGCGCCCTGCAGGACCCAGGGCCATGAAAACCCCGATTCTCGCCCTTACCACTCCCACAATACCTGCTCCTGATACTGTGGGGGCCCCTGACACGTGTGGCTCCTCCTCCTGGTCTCCCCAGAGGTCAAGAGACATCATTGTTCAGCCCACTGCCTAATTGCACCTGCAGCTGACTGGTGCAGGGGAACACCTGGCTGAAAGCGAGCCACTTGATTGCTTCCCTAGAGAATCTGAATAAAGTGCCCTGCCTCTGGAAGGTCTGTTTCTTGGGTTTGGGGGACTACTACACCATTTCAGCTGTGCAGAGACACCTAATCAGACACATCAGGTCTGAAAAGGGAGGAGAATGGGGCATAAGTATGCAGGGAGGCACAGATGACAGCCATGCACAAGGCCTCAAAGAGACCAGCGTGGGTGGTCCCCACTGGAAGCCTCAGGTGATGCAAGCCAACAGTGAGGGGAAAGACCCTGAAGGGCTGTGGGGATGGCTGGCTGTCATACGCAGCCTATGAGGCCCCAGTAGACCCCTGTATTGGATGTACTTCAAAGTCTCCTAAACTCTCCCAGTTAAATCCTAATTACACTTGGCTGATAAGTAGCCTTGGTTACTTACAACAACTTTAGACTTTGTACTTGGACAGAAATTGGTACCAGGAGTGGGGTTTCAATGCAAACCTTCAGGTGTACAGGCAGAGGGAAGGGGAGGTGGGTGCAGAGAAGTCCCTTGTCCCAGGCTGCAAGTCTGGCAGTCCTCTCTCTGAGGAAGTGGGGCAGCTAATGTGATGGCATCTGCAGCTTAGGGTCCCAGACCAGGTGTGCACCGTGGGCAAGGCTTGGGGGACTTAGTGGACAGCAAACATGAGGATGGGAAAGCTATTCTTCAGAAAACAGTGTCTCCACTGAGCCCAGGTTGCTGGGCTTAGATGCCACCTTGGGGACCTACATGAAGCAACTGAGTTCACAGAGACGGTTGACTGGCCCAAGGGAAACAGAGGCATGAAGTATGAAGATGACCCATTCAATCCCTCCCTCCCTCCCCAAGTTGATTAGGAATTCTGCAGAATATATGTCCTTGAGGACAAAAAGGGAGAGACTAGCAGAAGGAAAACTGAGGTTGAGAAGCTGTGGCTGGCTCAATGAAGTGTCACTCTGTGTGCTGGCTGGATCGTCAGGATGAGGTTGGCCAGAGAACCCACATCAGAGCTTTGATGCCTAACACAGTGTCCAGGACCCAAGGTCAGCAACTGAGACATGGGCGTGGGGACACTGAGACCCTGAGACTCCCTCCCACCCCTCCACATACCCCGGGACTGGCCATACCCTGAGCATGAGCCATCTGCCAGTGTGGAATGTTCACTTTCCGGTTGTTCCTCCAGGCAAGGGGGAAGGTGACGGCATCACCAGCTGCGAACACACCTGGGACATTGGTCTGCATCATCTGTAGAGAGAGGGCCCAGGGCTCCACGGATGCGACAGGGGCCCTGACCTGAACCTCCTGAAACACCCAGCCAAGACCAGGCCCTCCCCACCCAGCACCAGCTGCCCCACCTTGTTGACAGGGATGAAGCCTCGGGAATCCAGACCGATGCCGCTCTGCCTCAGGAAGCCAGTGGCGGGCACCGCACCTGACCAGACGGAGGCCTGTGTCCACCACCCTGTCCTTTCCTTCTGCATAGTCACTTTCCACACCCCACACCCTGCATGTGGTATACCAGCCCCAGACTGATCATACAGGGGCTGCCCACCTGGGGCCTTCATGCACCCTGGCCCACTACCCGGGCTTCCACAGACCCCAGTGCCTCCCACAAGACCTCAGGTATTGCCTCCTCCCAGAAGGGTTCCACAATGCCCTTAAGTGGGGGGCAGCATGCCATACCTCCTCAGCCCCTGCAGGTGTTACCACCTCCCAGGTCAGCCCCTCCCCAGGTTGGCACCTCAGCTGGAGCAGGAGCCAATTCAAGGCTTGTCTGTCAACTCTCGCAGGGCATGGAGAGGAGGGTTACTGGGCTGCAGGCACTGGGAGTATCCTCTGTGCCAGGCCTGGGCTGAGCCCGGAACACACCTTCCCCAACAGCTCTGTGAAGTGGGGGCGGTTGGGGTCCCCATTTGTCAGATATGGTGGAAACTGAGGCTCTGGGAGGGGAAGGGACTAACGCAAGGTCACATGTGAGCATGTGCAGGCGACTGTGCTGGTTCACGCCTGCCCGCCCGCACGGCCACTCACCAATGCCCACCACGCAGACATCAGCCCGCACGACCTTGCTGCTCTTCAACACAACCTCCTTCAGCTGTGGGGAGTTGGTGGGTGAACAGGTGGGCCCAGCTCCCAGGCTAGGAGACAGAGGACAGAAAGCAGCAGGGAGAAGGGAGAAGGGCCCACCTTTCCCTCCTGGGCCCGCAGCTCTGACACCTCCGTCTGCATGTAGAACTTCACCCGGTTGTTCTCAAACATCTGTCAGGCAAATGGGCAGGTGGGCAGTGGGTGAGAGCCCAGCTAGAGGCCGGGCTGGGCCCCAGGGCTCTGAGGCACTGGGTCCTGGGGTGGGCTCACCTTCATGAGAGCACGACCTACGCGCTCCCCCAGGAACCTCCTGAAGGGCGTCTCCTCCAGCTCCACCACAGACACAGAGTGGGCCTTCTCTGTCAGGTAAGCTGCCACTTCCATCCCTGGTGGTGGGCAGGGGGTGGCAGGCTGGTACCCTGCACCTCCCTGGGCCAGAACTTCCCTGGAACTGTCCATCATGACCTGACCACCACCATCCCCACCGCCCACTACCTCTCACCCAGGAAGCCGGCTCCTACGACGACCACATTGCGGCCTCGGGCCAGCCTCACCACACGATTGGCATCCTCTGGGGTCCGGATGGTGAACACGTTCTCCACCTCTTTGCCTTTGCAGCTCAGAGTTTTGGGGCTGAGACATGGCAGCATCAGTGAAGGCCTCGTGGCAGCCCCAGCCCCATCCAGGCCAGTGGCCTGCCCAGTATCCAATGAAGGGTAAGAGGGAGACCCTCCTACCTGCTCCCTGGTGCCAGCAGTAGCTTGCTATACTCCAGCTTGAAGCCATCCTTGAACATGACCTTCTTGTTTCTCACGTCCACTGTGACCACCTGCAACCCCCGCCAGGCAAAGCATAAGCTTGGGCAGGGCCTGGACCTCGCTGCCCACTCCTGGGTCCTGTCGTACACCCAGAGCCCAGCCACAGCTTCTGAGAAGCCCCCGCTGGAGCAGATCCTGCCACCTGGGCTTTGTTCTTTAAGCTTCAGACGTCACCTTCCCTTCAAACCCTCCTTGCCCTCCCAAGTCCTACCAGGCTCTCCTATCCAGGCCGATCGTTCATTTCCGCACACCCTGGGGCTCTGTGTGTGCCCATGACCCACTGAGAAGCAGCTCATTGCTGTCTCCCAAGGCTAGGGCACCTCCCAGGTGCCTGGGCAGTAGGGCCAGGAAGAGCACCAACCCTCCCCGCCCCAGGGACCCACACAACCTCAGGGTTCCCGCCTTCCCTCCCTGGGGTCTGTTTCCTGTACCTGAGCCTCGGTGAGCACCTCGATGCCATAGGCTCGGAAGAACTCCTTGGGCCTCAGGGCCAGCTGCTCAGGCTGCGTGTCCAGGGACTGCAGGAGACAGCCAGCTTGAGAGGAGCCAGTTTACAGCAGAAGACCCTGGTGCTCAGGGAAGGTGGGGCCAGCCCCAGCCACAGGGGCTGCAGGACAGAACTCAGCAAACCCAGGTCTGGCCAGGCACAGTGACTCACGCCTGTAATCCCAACACTTGGGGAGTCTCAGGCAGGAGGATCGCTTGAGCCCAGGAGTTCAAGGCCAGCCTGGGCAACATGACAAAACCTCGTCTCTACAAAACATACAAAATATTAGCCAGGCATGGTGGTGCATGCCTGTAGTCTCAGCTACCCGGGAGGCTGAGGTGGGAGGATCGTTTGAGCCTGGGAGGTGGAGGTTGATGCTGCAGTGAGCTGTGAGACAGGCACTGTACTGCAGCCTGAGTGACAGAGCAAGACTCTGTCTCAAAAAAAAGAAAAGCCCGGCCCGGTGGCTCACGCCTGTAATTCTAGCATTTGGGGAGTCCGAGGCAGGTGGATTGCCTGAACACAGGAGTTCAAGACCGGTCTGGGCAACATGGCAAAACCTGTCTCTACTAAAAATACAAAACATTAGCCAGGTGTGGTGGTGCACACCTGTAATCCCAGCTACTCTAGAGGCTAAAGAATGAAAATTGTTTGAAGCCAGAAGGTGGAAGTTGCAGTGGGCTGAGATAGAGCCACTGCACTCCAGCCTGGGTGACAGAGCGAGACCCTGTCTCAAAAAACAACGACAAAAAAAAAAACTTAGAATTTTGGGGGGCACCATGCACAGGCCTAGCATAAGCAGAGAGGGCAGCTGGCCAGACCCCCGTGGGGTGACAAGCAAGGCTCAAAGTGGGCTTGACTGAGAGGGGCAGGGTCCCCATTTGCCCCACCCCCTACCTTGCTGAGCTTAGGACGGTCATAGGGAAGATGCCGGTCTAGCGTGCACAGGATGATCCGGTCGGAGAAGCCCTCCTGCCGCAGTGTCTCTGCACACACCAGGCCAGCTGCACCTGAGGGGAGGGGCCCATGGGCCAGGGACCACGTCTCTCCAGCCCCATCTCCCACCCTGCCCCTCATAACTCCACTACCAACCTGCACCCACAATGAGCACATTGGTACTACCACTGTACCCAGCACTTGGAGAGATACACTTGGCCATCACCTTGGTCCTTCGCTGCAGCTGCAGGGCCTGTGGGTGGCAGAAGGATGGAGAGTCATTGCCATCCTCCACATGCCGTCATCCTGGCAGGCAAGTCCTGGAGTCCAGCCCAGCCTCATCCCCACCATAACCCCTCACTCTGCTCCAGTGATACGTGCCAAGCTCCTCCCACCACAGGGCCTTTGCATGTGGTGTTCTCTGGGCGAAGATGCCCTCCCCGCTCCTTCCTTCTACCTGAGGCCTGAGCCACCCCCTCACCTGCTTGCTGGCCCGGACGTACACCTTCTCCTTCTCAATCTTCACCTGCAAGGGCTGCATTGCTCAGGACCAGCCCCGAACCCTACACCCCTGATTCCCACCCCACCGCACTCCCGGCCCCACCTGGAACTTGTGCAGACTGTCCAGGCCGGGGAAGTCCTCCAGGTCCCCAGTGCTGATGTTGAAGCAGGCGCCATGCCAGGGGCAGCGCACCCGACCACGGGACAGAACTCCTGGGAAGGGGAGGTGCTAGGCTGGGGCCACCAGCAGGGGTTGCCTCCCAAGGATCCTTGTGCCCCGGCAACTGCGGGCCCCTCCCCACAGCCCAGGAGGCTTCTCTGATAGAGGAAGATCCTGGGGCCTGGGGAGGAGCCAAGCTGGCATGGGGCCTGGAAGGTCCCCTTCATGCCTCCCACCTGACAGCTCACCTTTCACCAGGGGTGCTCCGTAGTGTGGACACTTGTGGCCCAGGGCGTGGAACTCCCCATTGTCCTTCACCAGCAACACCTTCCCCCAGCCCAGCTCCACTTCCCGCATCCTGGGGAACCGCAACACTCAGAGGACAGGTCAGACCCCAGGCACAACCTTCTGGCAGCTCCTCCCAGTGTTGAGCCTTCTGGGGAGCAACCCCAGACCAGTAGAGGCCACAGAGGTAGTGACCAGGAGCCTTCAGGCCACCCCCTGCCCCCGGGCTATGGCCTGTGCCTCACCCTCCCACTTTTGGATCCCTGATCCCACGCCCAGGCAGGCCCGGAACCCACTGGCCATTCTCGAGGTCCTTGACGTGGCAGACAGCAGCCTCCACGCAGTCCTGAGGGCTAGGGTAGGGGTGAGGCGTGGGCAGGCGCTCCTCCGTGTGGAAGTGGCGGGCCGTGCCATTGCCCTGGTAGGCCCGGGGGCTGCCCTTCCCACTGGCCGACAGCTCCTCCTTGCCTCGCTCCTTCTCAGGCAGCACCACCTCGATCTTGAGCTCCACTGTGGGCAGGGCAGCGCCTTGAGTTCCCCAGCTCAGCCCACTTCCTCCCCCATCCCACAAGCTGGACACAGAGTCCCGCTCCTCGGGGTGCCAGGAGGCTCAGCCCTGCCTGGCAACCTCCCCAGAATGCCCTCTGCATCACCAGCAAAGAGCATTAAACCTGGCATAAAGCAGAGGAGGAGCATGGACGGCTGGGGGTGCACCCAGGTCTGCATAAATTCCTTTCTGCATGTCTCTTTTTAATTATTTTTTATTATTTTTGAGACAGGGTCTCGGTCTGTCGCCCAGCTGCAGTGCAGTCATGCAGTCTCGGCTCACTGCAGCCTCTGCCTCCTGAGTTCAAGCTCAAGTGCTTCTCCCACCTCAGTCTCCCCAGTAGCTGGGACTACAGGTGAATGCACCACACCAGGCTAAGTTTTGTATTTTTTGGTAGAGATGGGGTTTCAACATGTTGGCTGGGCAGCTCTCAAACTCCTGACCTCAAGTGATCTGCCCACCTTAGTCTCCCAAAGTGCTGGGATTGCAGGCGTGAGCCACCACACCTGGCTTCCTTTTTCAATTACAGTATTAGTGAAGCAGGGCACAGAGCTAAGTTCCTCCGACCCTGCAACTCTCCTGGCTGCAGAAATCTCTGCAGCAGAAAGAACCCTGAGGCCCGAAAGTCCTGGATCTTCCAGTGGACAATGACGATGTCCCTGACAGCTCAGGGACACATTTAGGGTATGACTCATGTGCACACAGGGATTCAAAAGTGGCAGCAGCTCAGTTCCCAGCTAGTGAATCTGGATGACAGGAAGTCAAGGATTCATTGTCCATTCTTACAACTTTCCCATATATTTAAATTTTTTTCAAAAATTAAAAAAAATGTACACAGCATAATTTCAACTTCTTCTTCTTCTTTTTTTTTTTTTTTTTTGGACAGAGTTTCACTCTTGTTGCCCAGGCTGGTCCAATGGCACCATCTCAGCTCACTGCAACCTCCGCCTCCCAGGTTCAAGCTATTCTCCTGCCTTAGCCTCCCAAGTAACTGGGACTACAGGCATGTGCCACCACACCTGGCTAATTTTGTATTTTTAGTGGAAATGGTGTTTCTCCATGTTGGTCAGCCTGGTCTTGAACTTCCAACCTCAGGTAATCTACCCACCTCAGCCTCCCAAACTGCTGGGATTACAGGCATGAGCCACCACGCCCTGCCCAATTTCAACTTCTTAAGATAGCTCTTCTCACCAATTTGAGAATCCTTCATCACTGAGCAGGTGCTGGGTTTTCAGTGTCCTCGTGTGCCCTGGGGGTGAACCCCAGCATGGGAATGCATGTAGATGACACAGAGGGGGCACAAGCCCCCTACAGCCTCCACACAGAGGCCCCCACCCCGCATGCCCACGGGGCCAGCTGTAGTGGGGACTGAGCCAGAGATTGCCATTTTCTTCTCTGTACTTTTCTACATTCTCCAAATTCCCTATGATGTGCCTGGGATATTTTTCTAATTAGAAGAGAACAATAAACAGAATTTTTAGTAGCAATAATCCGGCCCCCCAGGCTGCTGCTGTAGGGAGGATGCTCAGCGGTGGACGCTAAGCCCCTGGCACGGCATGGGCCCGACGCCGGAGCAGGAGGTACCTCTCTCACCTCCCAAGGCACCAGCGCCTCCGGGCTTCACCTCTCCTCCCCACCGCCTCATTCAGACCTGACACTCCAGAAACCAAGAACCCAGAGAGGCTGCTGAGCTGCACCTCCAGCCCTTTACCTGAGCTGTCCCCTGGGCTGGGGCGCCATCCTTCCCATCTACCCAGACAAAGCTCAGGAGTTGCCTCTCCTGGCTGCCCGGCCCCTGCGTATCCCTCATCTTATGTTCTGCTAATCCCCCACCCTCGCCAGGCCCCCTCCCCAACCCCAAGTCCCAGCCCCCAGCTCAGGCCCAGGCATAGCAGGGGACAGGGGCAAAGGTCAGTTCCTTGACTCCAGCCCGGCAGGGAGCAGGCAAAGCACATAAGCACACGAGCCCGTCATATCGGATGGGGGGTTATGGGTGGGGTTTTTCATTCCATTTGCTATATTTTATGTAATGGTGTTAGAATGTTTTTGGAAGAATTAAAAAGAGAAATCTGTGGACTTAGCTGACACCAGCTCTGGAAGCTGTGGGAGCTCACGAATAGCCTGGCAGGGGGGCCAGATAACGCCAAGCCAGGCCACTCTCACCCTCCACCTCCTCCCAGAAGGCTCCAAGCCTGCTCACTGATACAGTCGAACAGAAGCCATTAAATCAGGGGCCCTTTGGAAAGGTGGATGGGAGGGGCGTCTCTGCTCGCAAAAGGGGATCAGCCCCAGCTCCATGACTTCCGGCTGCCCATAGTTCTGCCTTAGCCCCTTTAGACCTCAAGATGCCTTTATTGTAAAATGGAGAGAAGACCAGGTGCGGTGGTTCATGCCTGTAATCCCGACACTTTGGGAGGCCAAGGCAGGAGGATCACTTGAGGTCAGGAGTTCGAGACCAGCCTGGCCAACATGACAAAACCCCGTCTCTACTAAAAATATAAAAATTAGCTGGTCATGGTGGCATGGGCTTGTAATCCCAGCTACTTAGGAGGCTGAGGCAGGAGAATTGCTTGAATCCAGGAGGCAGAGGTTGCAGGGAGCTGAGATTGTGCCACTGCACTCTAGCCCGGGTGAAAGAGTGAGACTCTATCTCAAAAAAAAAAAAAAAAAAAAAAAAAATTGCCAGTCGTGGTAGTGCAGGCCTGTAGTCCCTATTACTCAGGAGGCTGAGGTGGGAGGATCACTTGAGCTGCTGTGAGCTATGATTGTGAACTTTAGCCTGGGCAACAGAATGAGACCTCATCTCAAAAAACAAAAATAAAACAGAGAGAAGAGCAAATGCCTTCCTCGTTGGCGATAGGGAATGCTGAAGGAAATAATGTTTGTAACCCAGAGCAGAAGCTCGGTAGATGGAATTGGGCGGCAGTGTTTTACCAGTTAGCTCTGAGCCTAGCAGCCATGATGAGGATGGAAAGCCTGTCGGTAGCAGCTGTGGCCTAATAAAAGGCAGATTAACAGATGCTAAGAGAGCTGCACTTCCTCCTAACTCTGAGCTAGGTGAGGGACTGGCCTGATATCTTCCTATCCTTGTGTGTGTGTGTGTGTGTGTGTGTGTTTTTGGAGATGGAGTCTCACTCTCTTGCCCAGGCTGGAGTGCAGTGGTGCAATCTCAGCTCACTGCAACCTCTGACTCCTGGGTTCAAGCGATTCTCCCGCCTCAGTCTCCTGAGTAGCTGGGATTACAGGCATTGGCCACCATGCCCAGCTAATTTTTTTGTATTTTAGTAGAGATGGGGTTTCACTGTGTTGCCCAGGCTGGTCTTGAACTCCTGACCTTGTGATCCACCTGCCTTGTCCTCCCAAAGTGCTAGGATTACAGGCGTGAGCCACTGTGCCCAGCCCACCTTACTCTTTTCGTCTTATCAAGAACTCAGACAGAACACGCAGGAGCACAGAGGGAGCCCAGGAAGCAGGTACTGATCCACACAGAGCCACAGAACTGAGTGGAACAAGACAGGATGTGAAGGGTTTGCACAGAGGCCTTCTGCTTGCTCTGGTCTCTCTGTGGCCCCTTATGACCTCAGCTGAACCCTCACTCCGAAAACACTGTTACTCCCACATCTGGAAATTCTCTAAGCCTCATGCCTGACCTGCCCAGCATGGGCACCTGGACCCTGAGCCTCTGGCTCCAGCCCCGCAGGGGAGTCCTGGCGGCACAGAGCCCAGCTCAGGGAAGAAGGGATAACAATAGTCCACAAGTGCTTCTCGTGTGCAGGCCCCATGCTAGGCACAACAGCCCCACTTTACAGTGAGGACGCAGAGGCTCAGAGAGGTGAGATTACCTGCCCAAGGCCACACAGCCAGGAAAGGACAGGACTGGATTTGCCTAAGGTCTTAGCACTACCTTTGGGTCCTGGGGCCACGGGTCGCAGGCAGGCCAGCCCTTTGGGGTCCTTTAAAAGAACCTGCAGGTAGCATCTTCTGCCAGAGCCTCCTGCCAGCCCAGCAGTGCCACAGAAGTCTGGTGTGAGGCCAGCTGGAATCATCCCACCCACTTCTAAGGGGAGACAATGGACATCATCTGCCCAAGGCACATTTTGAGGCAGGGAGGGATCCATCCCAGGCCTGGGTGTCCACAGCACAGGAGCCAGGGGAGGAAGAGTGGCTTCCTGGAGCAGGGGCAGGTGGGTCCCTCTGCCCGGTGGGTCATCACAGCTCTCCTCCCTCCCCCAAGTTCTCGCTTAGACCCAGGAAAAGGAGAAAAGGCCCACAAGTTCCAAGGTAACGGAGCCGATGGGTATCAGGTAAGGGGAGCTGGGGTGAGCTGGCCGGGCGAGCTGGCCAGGGCGGCCTGGCGGGGTAAGTGGAGCACTGGCTGGGCTCTTGAGGCCTCACTAAACCTCAGTTTCTCCATCTGTGACAAAGCTGCACACTCCTGCCTCCCTGGGTGTTGTGAGGAGAGAAGAGGGAAAGTGGGGGGCCAGAGGGAGAGCTCCACAGACACGAGTCTTCAGTGGGGAACAGACCCGGGCCTCCCCAGCGCCCCAGGACACTCCCACTTCTGGCTGGAGCCGCACAGGCTAGGTTGGGTGACGATTTCCTGTATAAATGGAGAAATGTGCCCAGAAAGGCCAAGAAGGCAACCCGAAGCCACACAGCGGGTCAGAGGAGAGGGAGCGGGCCGGGATCTGCCCACGACACTCTCACAGCAACAGAGAGGTCAGGGTGGCCAGCCCTTCCCTTTTGCAGAGAGAAAAACTGAGGCTCAGATAGGTAAGTTGCATGCCCCAGGTCACAGAGTGTCTGAGGGTGTCCCCAGATCCCTCCTTCCCTGGCCCTGGGGGCATAGCCCCTTCCCCAACCCTGCAACAGGAGGAACCCTGCCTTTCCTTTTCCGAGAAGGGTCCTGCTGTTATTTCCACCACCACTCAAAGCCCCAAGGAAAAAGGGGCACCCACGGGAGCGGGGGCCAGCGGGGGAACTGCTCCAGGCCCCCTACCCCCTCCTGGCGGTAGCGTATTAACATTCCGAGCGGGCTCCTGCCTAGCCTGACCTACTTCAGAGGCCTGCCGAGCGCAGAGGGGGAGGGGGGGAGAGGAGGGAGGAGGAGGCAGGGAGGGAGGAGGAAGGACAGAGGCAAGAAGACAGGAGGTACCTGGTTTGGGCTTGGAGAAGCAGCCGCCCATGGCGAGTGGCCTGAGGATGGCCGGCAGGCAGGAGCACAGATGGGGAGCTGTCGGAGGCCTAGGGCGCCCCCCATGGGGCTGGACCCCCTGCAGGCCTTAGAGACGCTGGTGCCGCCATCCTTTTGGAGCTGCTCTAGGACCTGCAGGGGAGACTGGGGCCATCAGGACCGGGGCGTGTGTGCGGGCAGAGGTAGATGGAGAGAGACTGCGGGAGCTTCGGAAACAGTCTTACATTTGAGCTGGGAACCATGGCGTGTAGGGGAGTCTGATCCCAGAGCAGGGGGTCCTGGAGGGCACCTCCCCTTTGGAGCCCTCCAAGCTCAGCTCCCTCACTCTCCCAGTGGAGCTCCTCTGCCCCAACCTCGGCCACCCTCAGTCCAGCCCTGAAGCTGCCTTGCCCAGGAAATCCTCCCTGATTCCTGCTGCCTCCTCACGCCCTCCCTTCCCCTCTCCAAATCCCACAGCCTGGGAGTTCTGGGACCCTCCGTTCTCCCGGGAGACCACCGTGCCTAGGCTCCAGCAGTGGGTCACCCTGGGCAAGCTGAAGCCCTCCTCATCCTCGGTCTTCTCCCTCCTACAATGGGGGTGACATCAGACTCCCCCTGGTCCAGCCCCACCCTGGCTAGCACTCTGGACACCCACCTCCTCACAGGGCAGCCACTGCTCCGTGTTCCAGACCCAGCAGTGGACTGAGGCTGCCGGGCCTTGGAAGGCAGGGCAGGGAGGGCGGGGGTCCAGGAGGTGGCCCAGCCTCCATCCTCCTCCCAGCTCAAGCTGTGGCCAGGAGGGGCTGGGGGGCGGTGTGGGGTTGGGCTAGTCCACTGGTCCCCAGGGAAACCCAGCTCTCTGGTGAACAGAAGTGGGCGGCCAGCCCAGGCGTGATGGGGTTAGGGGAAAGTGAAGCCAGGCACACAGCCCTGCCACGCCGGTGGCCAGCAGCCAAAGCTCCCCCTACCCCTGACTCCAGCCCAGGTCTGTGGTGCTGAGGTCATGCCCAACAGCCAACAGCAGATGGGGAAAGCAAGGGGCCAAGGTCTCATCAAGGTCAAGCAGCAGGTAGGGGTATCCATGTGGCCTCTCACCCTCCCCACTTTAGTCAGTTTTAAGATGGGTAGGGGCCCAGAAAGCCCCCATATCACCCTAAGGCCCAGCAAAGTGCCCTGGGGGAGGGAGCACCTGCACAGCAGGGAGCTCACTGTAGTCCAGGTGCCTCCCAGGCCCCAGGGTGGGCCTTCCGGAAGATGCAGCCTACAGGTGGACTTCGGAAGGCCCAGGGCATAGCTGCCTTGTTTGCAAATGACCTCCCCACCGTCCATCCCACTGCCATCCTCCTGTTTCCCCTGGAAGTTCTTCCTGAAGTCTCACTTGAGGTGGGACTGAGGCCCCCTGGTCTGGCCCAGATGCCAGGAAGGGCCATGGGTGGGTGCCTGAGAGTGAGGGGTGGAAACAAAAGGACAGGATGGAGAGGGACCATTGTTCCTGTCGGCCCTCAAGGTGCCCATTACAGGGGAGGAGGCGGTGGCTTCCATAACCACTGGGCTGTGCCCTGGCTCTTTCTCCAACTTGTCAGGAAGGTCTATAAAACTCAGTTGCCACCAGCCCCACCTGCCCCCTCCCTGGACACTAGGTGGCCCCTCCCCAGGTCCTGGATTCACCTCTGGCTCAGCCCTGCCCACTTCCTTCCTGCCTGACCTCAGTCCTCAGCTGCTAAGCCACAGATCCCAGGAAAGGTCAGACCTGGTCTTGCCACCGGGGGCCTGCCCAGGCTGTGCCATCCTTTCTCGAGTTCACCGGGGGCCTGAATCCCCCAGGGCCTAGACCAGGAAGGAGACTAGGTGGGGCCCCTATGCCTTCGGCCTACTGTGTGCTAGATCAGCTTGAAGCCTGGTCACCGCACTCAAAGGCAAAGGTCCTTGCCAGGGGCAGGGCAGGAGGGCCCTCGGGTTTGTGCCGAGTGCCAGAGTGCTTGCTGTCCCTTGCCCACGAGGTGCCCACTGCGGAAAAGTTCCAGCAGAGCGCAGTGCCAATCACCCAGCAGGAGTCTGTGTCTGTTCTAGGGACCCTGGGACCTGTGAAGCGGGACTGGATTACCCCCACCTCACAGAGTGGCCTCTGCTCCCCTCCACCCTCCCAGGGCTCCTGGCGCCCCCAGGGCCAAGGCTGGGCAGGGTCCTCTTCCGACTCCTCCACCTCTGGCCCACCCGCCCCCACTGCTTCATCCCCAAGGGCTCCTGCCCAGATCGGACTTCCGCCCAGATCGGGCTCCCAGTAGTTTCCAGGCGTCCCAATAGTTTCCAGGGATGGCATCTGACGCCAGTCCTGCCTTAGAGTGTGGGGGCTCCGCGCTCTCCCCTCCCCCGGAGCTCAGGCGCAAGCCTCTGTCCACTCTCCCCGCCTTTGCACGTGCAGTTCCCTCTCTCTGGGAAGCCGGTCCCAGCAGCCAGCTCTGTCCCGGTGCCCCCGCCAGACCTTGCAGCCCTGGAAGGGGGACTGGCACACAGTGGGGCCCCGCGGCGAGCCGGGAAGGGGCCGTTGTGGGACGAGAGAAGGACGCGGGGCGCTCCGGCCCCCAGCCAGTGTCTCTGGCCCCAGTTGCCGACCCCCAGCCCCTAACGCGCCGGCCCCGGGTCGGAGACCCGAGCGCAAGCGCTGGCCCCCGGCGCCCGCTGGGGCCAAGGAGCCGGGGCAGGGGGCGGGGACCGGGGTCCCCAGGGCCAGGGTCCCCGGGGCGGGCGCTCACCTGGGCTCTGCGCGGGCCTGGGCTCGGGAAACGCTCGGGGCCGCGGGCGCGGGGGGGTGGCGGGGAGGCGCGGGCGGGGCGGGGCTGGCGCTGCGGCTGCACTGCGGCCGGGGAGCCCGCGGAGCCCAGCACCGCCCCGCGGGGCCGGAGCAGGTGTGGGGCGGCCGGGGAACAGGGGGCAGGCCGGGGCCCTTGACCTCCCGACCGGAGTCGCGGGGCGTGGGGAGGCAGCCGGGGGCCGCTCTGGCCTGGGGAGCCCCGGGCCGGGGTCTGGGTCTCCGGGGATCCTCGCGACCTCCTAGGGATGCCCAGCTGGGGCGAGCGCAGGGTACGGTTCTTTTTTCCTTTCCTTTCTTTCCTAAGTCTCGGAACCATCTGTGAGCGAGTGGGGAACTTGAATCAGTCGGAGTAGCCTCCGCAAGAAGGAAAACCCCAATCAAACCTTGCTGCCCATACCTCCCTTCACTGGTTGGGGGGTTCAGGTTCCCCAGTCTCCTAGGTTCCTCCTGGCGCGCTCTCCACACATACCAGGGTCTGTTTTCAATTATATTTTATTACATTTTCTTTTTCTCACCTGTCATTTACCAGGAGAACTCCTGGGATCTCCAGAAATCATAGTGCACCCTGGTGTTGTGCCTCCTCCTTCAGGAAGCCCTCCCTGACCAGCCTCCCCTGTATTAGGGCTGATTATTCTGACCGCTAACACTTGAGTGTTTCATTGTCCTTAATGTGTTGATCTCTGCCTTGTAGACCTTGTCCTTCCAGCAGGCTGGAGCACAGAGGCCGTGTAGGTCCCTCCCCTGTCTGGGCCTTGCTCTCCTCTCCTGTAAGGAGGACAGTAAGGACAGCAGTCATAGTTTCCTGTGTCAGGCCCAGCCGGCCTTCTCAGGCCATCCTCTGGGACTACTTGTGCCCCACCCCACCCAGGGGGCAAATTTAATTCCCCCCTCCCACCACCCTCCTACAATTTTACAGATAGGAAAGGCAGCCCAGGGAGTCCTAGTCTCGCTCAGCGTCAGGAGCAGGCCCTGCATGGGTCACACTGGGGGCAGATGGTGTGGTGCCAAGGCCCGGAGGGCACATGTGGCTCAATTCAGGTTAAGTCCTCTCAGCTCATGTGTCGTTTCCACGGCAGGACCTTTGCCACCGCCACAGGAGGGTCCCATCACAGGGCAGATGGCCGTGTTTGGGCCTGGTGCCCTCCGTCTCCAACCAGCCTGCCTGGAGATTTCGCACACATGGTGATCTTGCCGCCCCACCCCCCACCCCACCCTCAGAATCTCCTCCAGCCAGGAAGACCGGGTGTCCCATAATAACTGTGATTTTGCATGCATTTATTTCCTTACCCATCACAATAGCTGAGGAGGAAAGTTCTCTTTGTACCATCTCCATTTCACAAACAGAGAAACTGAGGTTCAGTGAGGTTAGGGACTCACCAGGCCCACACAACTGCTAAGTGGCAGAGCAGCCCTAGGCAGGCTGGCCTCCCGGGTGGAGGGGTGGAAGCAGGAGGGGAGAGGCCTTCCAGGCTCATGCAAGGCCACAGGGCCTTCAGTGCACAATTCAAGTCTGTGACTGCGCCAATCAGTGAGTGGACCCCTCTGCTGCAGCCTCCCCAGGACACAGTGAGTAACTGAAGTGCTCTCCCAGATTGCTGCCAGGACAACTCCACAGGCACAGATCCAGGCACAGGGGTGCTTGGGAAATGGGGTCGGGGCTGCTAAGTTTGGGGTGTCAGAGATAAAGCTGGGGAAACAGGTCAGTGTGGGGGCGGTGAGGAGGCCAGCAACCTGGGGAGCTACCCTGACACAAGGCAAGTGCAGGCCTGACCTGGGGCAAGTCCCTTGTGGCCTCCTTAATCCCAGGCCCTGCGCTTGAGGTTCCCGCTGCCCCATGCTGGGGCAGAAATCACAAGATCTTCATGGAACAAAAGCTAAAACCAAGGGCAGGCTAGAAGTGCTGTCTCTCAAAGGGCCCTCAGGCTTAGGGGATATGCCTGTGGACCAGGGGCCCCAGGAAGACCCAGGAGGGCTCTGAGCTCCAGGCAGCCTGACGTCCTGATCTTGCCCCAAGGATGGTTCTGGAAAGACAATAATATTCCAGCAACCTTAACAATACCAAATGGAGCACATGGCTGCGGTGAGATGACCTAGAGCAGTTGGGAGGTCCCCCAGGCCCATCAGACACCCCAAAGACAGGAGGAGATAGCCAAGGTTAGAGAAGCAGTGAGTGTGGGGGGGATAATTCCACAGCCTGGGAGAGAGGCGGATCCCCAGCCCTGGACACACCCCATCGCCCAGCAAGCTTGTGCCTCTTCTCCTTACATCCACCCTCTACTGTCAGGTTCTCCTGTTCCCCACTCCCCTCACCCTAGGGTCTCCAAGCACAGGGTGCAGGTATTCAGGTAAGAAAGTGGCCAGGCATGGCGGCTCATGCCTGTAATCCCAACACTTTGGGGGACTGAAGCAGGAGGATCTCTGCCTGGGCAACATGGCAAAACTGTCTCTATAAAAAACAATCAAAACAACACATTGGCTTGGTGTGGTGATGCAAGCCTGTAGTCCCAGCCACTTGGGAGGCTGAATGGGAGGATGCCTTGGCCCCGGCAGTCAAGGCTGCAGTGAGCCATGATTCTGCCACGACATACCTGTAATCTCAGCATTTTGGGAGACCAAGGCGGGCAGATTACTTGAGGTCAGGAGTTTGAGACCAGCCTGGCCAACATGGTGAAACCCCATCTCTACTAAAAATACAAAACTTCGCTGGGTGTGGTGGCACGCATCTGTAATCACAGCTACTCAGGAGGCTGAGACAGGAGACTCGCTTGAACCCGGGAGGCAGAGATTGCAACGAGCAGAGATTGCGCCCCTTCACTCCGGTCTAGACGGCAGAGCGAGACTCCATCTCCAAAAATAAATAAAATAAGAACTGAGCCAGCTTCGGTATCTAACATTGTGATTGACACTGTCGCCTCCTGGAGGCCAATCTGAGAATTAGCAGGATTCTCCTTGAGTCTTTGGGGTTCTGAAGACAGAGACCAAGACTAGGGGCCTTTTCCCTGAAGGTTGAGGTGGATTTCCAGATGCAGAGACCTCGACTTAATTAGCTGATCCCCAGGAAATGCTGAAGGACTGTTATAGCATAGCCAACATGAGCCGAGGGCAGCTGTGTGGAGGGGCAAGCTGATGCAGCGGTGCCCACAGCTGCACAGTGATTCTTTCATGTGGAAGCATAGGCTGGGGGATTCCCCAGGTTGAAGAACCAGGGCCCAAACCCCTCCCCACTCCTGCCCCTGCCTCTGTGCCTTGCCACTGCAGCCCAGCCTCTCCTCAGCCTAGGTCTGTCTACACAGGCCTGATCACTGTATGCCCAGCACCCACTGGATTCTCTGGAGGCAAGAGGTCAGGGGAAGAGGTCAGAGGACTCCTAGAGTGAGGGCTGGGCAAGAGCAAGCCCACAGGGCTGCAGGGTGGCTCTGTCCCTGTGGCTCTGGGGTTCTCTGGATTCTCAAGTCTATGTCTAAAACCAGCTCCAGTCCATTGACCTATTCAGTTCAGACTAGGCCCACCTCAAATGGCTGGCTCTGCGGCCCACACTGTACTGTCCCCAGCCTCTGGGATAGCCAGTCCTGATCCCTGTTCTCACAGAGGGAGGTGGCAGGAGCTGAGGGCAGATGCCCGTAGGAATCCATAGGAGAGGAAGAGGGCATTCACCCAGAAGAAACGGTGTGGGCAAGCAGATAAGATGGTAAATTCTGGAGAACTCAGAATATGTTAGTACAGTACAATGTGGCACAAAGTTCTGGGCAGGGGCCTGGCATGGAGGTTGGCTGGTTTGGAGGAACCAGGGGAGCTGGGTAAGGGGTCTTCATCACATGTGTCTTCTTTTGTTTTGTTTTTGAGATGGGGTTTCTCTCTGTCACTCAGGCTGGAGTTCAGGAGTTTATAGCTTACTGCAGCCTTGAACTCCTAGGCTCAAAAGATTCTCCTGCCTCATCCTCCCACGTAGATGAGACTACAGGCATATACCACTGTGCCAGTTCCATGTGTCTTCAGGAAAGAAACCTAGGAATGGCGCTGGGATGGAGGAGGCAAGAGGTCAGGGGAAGAGGTCAGAGGACTCCTAGAGTGAGGGCTGGGCAAGAGCAAGCCCACAGGGCTGCAGGGTGGCTCTGTCCCTGCGGCCCTTAATTAGACCCCTGAGGAATTCCTATCATCAACTTGGCAACAGGCCAGGAGCATGGCTCACACCTGTAATCCCAGTACTTTGGGAGGCCAAGGTAGGAGGATCACTGGAGCCTGGGAGTTCGAGACCAGCCTGGGCAACATGGCAAAACCCCGTCTCTAAACACACACACACACACACACACACACACACACACACACACATACAATTGGCAATAATCTTTACACTCCTAGTGACTAATGGGCTAGTATAAGCTGTCTCAGTCTGGCCATGGTGGCTCATGCCTGTAATCTCAGTGCTTTGGGAGGCCAAGTCAGGAGTTCGAGGCCAGGCTGGCCAACGTGGTGAAACCCAGCCTGTAATCCCAGCTACTTGGGAGGCTGAGGCAGGAGAATTGCTTGAACCTAGAAGGTGGAGGTTGCAGTGAGCTGAGATCACACCACTGCACTGCAGTCTGGGTGACAGAGCAAGACTGTGTCTCAAAAGAAAAAAAAAAAAAAAAAAAGCTGTCTCAGCCAGAGTGGAATATTGTTCTGCCATGAAAAGGTTTTTTTTATTACAAATATCCTATTGCTTTTAATTATAAACAGTGTTTTGTAATTGTGTTAAAAATACATTTTTAAAAATATAGGGTCCTGCTCTGTGGCCCAGGCTGGAGTACAGTGGCATGATGACAACTCATCACGGCAGCCTCCACCTCTTGGGTTCAGGTGATCCTCCCACCTTGCCCTCCTGAGTAGCTGGGACTACAGGCATTTTCCACCATGCCCAGCTAATTTTTGTATTTTCTTGGTAGAGACAGGGTTTCAACCATGTTGCCCAGGCTGGTTTTGAACTCCTGAGCTCAAGCAATCCACCTGCCTCAGCCTCCCAAAGTGCTGGGATTACAACCATAAGCCACCGTGTTGGGCCTAAATATTTTAAATATTTTCTTTTTTTTTTTCTTTTGAGGCAGTGTCTCACTCTGTCGCCCAGGCTGGAGTGCAGTGGTGCAATTATGGCTCACTGCAGCCTCCACCTCCTGCTCCCATCTTATCTTCCCGAGTACCTGGGACTACAGGAATGTGCCACCATGGCCATTTTAATTTTTTTGTAGAGGCAGGGTTTCACCATGTTGCCCAGCTTGATCTTGAACTCCTGGACTCAAGCAATCCGTCCATCTCAGCCTCCCAAATTGCTGGGATTACAGGAGTGAGGCACCATGCTCAGCCCTAACTATTTTCTTATATATCACTGGTGAAAGTGTGAATTGAGAAAATCCCCACAGAGAGCAATTTGACACCAGCTCGAAATTGCAAATGCCCAGAGTTTTTGACCTAGAAATCACTTGGGAAGATGTTTTAACACATCTGACCAGCTGGGATTGGGAAGGACCTAAATGTCCATCAATAGGAGATTAAATGAGTGACAGTACATCTGTCTCATGGAATACTATACAGTGGTGAAAAGGAACAAAGACACTCAATATGCTGATTCATAACAATCTCTAAGATGGTCTGGGGGGATAAGACAAGGCATAAGACAGCAAATAATCTATGCTACCTTTGTGTAAAGAAAAAAATTGAAAAAAAATTTACAGATGTATCTGCTTGTATGTTATGGAATAACTCTGGAAAGGTATATAACAAACTGGAAACAGGGCAACTTGGGAATGTTAATGTACAGAGTAGAGATAAATCTTTCATTATATAACTGTCTTTTTGAAACGGGATCTTATTCTGTCTCCCAGGCTGGAGTCCAACAGTGCCATCTTGGCTCACTGCAGCTTCAACTCCCAGGTTCTTTTTTTTTTTTTTT
>NW_016108234.1:25165-26246 GCF_001604975.1 Cebus imitator | reverse complement strand
TAATTTTGTATTTTCAGTAGAGACGGGTTTTCACCATGTTGGTCAGGCTGGTCAGAAGCGGGTTTTCACCATGTTGGTCGGGCTGGTCTCGAACTCTTGACCTCATGTGATCTGCCTTCCTTGGCCTCTCAAAGTGCTGAGATTACAGGCGGGAGCCACCGCCTCTCGTCCAGCCAACCTTTTCTTTTAGAAATGTTTACAAGTTGTCCCTTGGAGGACAAGCCTTGTGTTGGGACTGTCAGAAATATTCATGTGGGAATGAACAGGGCAGTGGGGGCTGAGTTTAATGGGTTATCTCCAGGTCAATCAAGGTCAAAGGTTTTAAGGCAGAGGGAAGGGCAGTGTGGATATGTGGAGGCTCCTGAAAATGTCGGCTGCTCGTTTACCCAGGAATTTACAGCGCTATCATTTCCAGCAACCTCCTAAGGAACATGGATGGAGTCAAGTCTTCTGTATCAAATGATAAAACTGCGTAGTGGGCGGGCGTGGTGGATCATGCCTGTAATCATAGGACTTTGGGAAGCCAAGGCAGCTGGATCATGAGGTCATGAGATTGAGACCATCCTGACCAACATGGTAAAATCCTGTCTCTACTAAAAATACAAAAATTAGCTGGGCATGATGGTGCAAGCCTGTAGTCCCAGCTACTCAGGAGGCTGAAGCAGGAGAATCGCTGGAACCCTGGAGGCAGAGGTTACAGTAAGCTGAGATGGCACCACTGCACTGCAACCTGGCAACAGAGCGACACTCCGTCTCAAAACAAAAAACTGTGTGGTGAACTGAGCAGTGATGGGGTCACATCAAGCCTGGCCCCATGGTGCAAGTGTCAGAAAGTAGAATGGAGGTAGCATCCCCGGCGGCACCAGGGACCACCAGGTCCTTTAGTGACCCTCCGCACAGCGCTCCCTGTGGGCAGCTGCAGGCTTATCATCACTGCTTCATTCCTGGAATGTTGTCCAAGGGGTCTACAACCTTCACCAACAAAGAAAAACCAGGAGGAGATTGCAGTGAGCCGAGATTGTGCCACTGTACTCCAGCCTGGCGCCTGGCGACAGGGTGAGACTCTGTCTCAAAAAAAAAA
>NW_016108234.1:22255-24959 GCF_001604975.1 Cebus imitator | reverse complement strand
AAGGTCAGGAACAAATCATTTAAATTACAATGGGGGTGGCCAAGTAATTTCAAAGGCTATTAAATATAACTACAAGTTGTCAACTGTTACTATGACCTACTCATCTCTGTGAATCTCAAAAATATTTAGGCGGGACATCTCATGCCTGTAATCCCAACACTTTGGGAGGCAGAAGCAGAAAGATTGCTTGAGCCCAGGAGTTCGAGACCAGCCTCCGCAACAAGGTGAAACTTCCGACTCTACAAAAAATACAAGAAATTAGCCTGGTGTGGTGTTCCACACTTGTAGTTTCAGTTATCTGGTCGACTGCGCGCCCCTCTCCCCTCGCCGCCCAGCCAAACCCGCCATTGCCAGCAGGCGCCTGGCGCGCACACCTTGACCCCTCCCCGCCATTGCCAGCAGGTGCCTTGTGCGCATACCTTGCCGCACCGATCAATGTCTCGCGTGCTTTGCGCGAGAGTGCCTCTCCCTCCAGTACCTATTTCGCGCGCCCCGTCCCGGCCCTCCATTTTCCCACGGTTGTCAGACGTGACTTGTGCGCGTGTCTTGCCACGCCAGTTCGTTAAGGTTCCAGGTCTTTTGTGCTCGCCTCTCCTCCAGTACCAATTGCGAGCGCTGCCCCCCCACCCCCTCACCGCACCCCCAATCCCGCAGTTGCCAGCAGGTGCCTTGTGCACTTACCTTGCAGCGCCAATCCATTAAGATCCCAAGTCCTTAGTGCGCGCGTCTCTCCCTCCAGTACCTACTGCGCCGCGCCGCCCCTTCCCCCTCCCGCCATTGCCAGCAGGTACCTTGTGCGCGTACCTTGCCACGCCAATCCTTTCAGGTCCGGCGTCCTTTGTGTGCGCGCCTCTCCTTCTGGTACCCATTGGGCGCGCCCCCTACCCCCTAGGGCCCCTACTCCTGTCATTGCCCACAGGTGCCTCGCGCACATACCTTGCACCCCTCACCCCCCGCCATTGCCAGCACGTGCGCATAGTTTGCACCACTCCCCCCACCGCATTGTCAGGTGCCTGGCGCGCATACCTTGTCGCGCGAATCCCTGAAGGTCGCCCTTCTGGCGCGGATCTTTCACTTGCGCGCGTTTTTGCACGCGCCCCCACTCGCGCAGGTTTGAAAGATGCGTTGCCCGGCAACAAGGGAAACTGCTCACTTAGTCTTTAGCCTAGTTGGCAGCTAGAAGACGACGCTCAGAGCCCAGCTCTTGAGAGTTCAAGCATCCGAAAGTTCCCCACAGCTCCCAGAAGGGGCTACCTGGGCACTCTGTGCCCCTTATCCCTGTCCCGGCCCGAGTGCCGAGGACCTGCCAGTAGGGCTCAGTTGCCTTGAGCCCGCTCTCCCCATCCCTCCGTTCACTTTGCTTGTGGGATCTCCTCCTTGCTCCTGCCCCTGGGTGGAGTGGCAGGTCATCCTTCAAGTGCCCGGACACTTGGAATCAGCACTGTGTCGAAACAACTTCAAGAAGGTTTTCCGGTGATCCTGCCTCTGCCTTCAATTTGGATGCACAGGTACCACAGCAAGCTTCCAATTCCACACAAAAACCCTCTGTGGGGCCCGGGAGCAGGGAGTCACCCCTTTGGGGCCCACCACCCAGCTGTGGCCCAGACTCCTGTCCAGAGGAGATCATGTTGAGAGCCTAAAGGGAGGGTGAGGCAGCGATGCCTGAGCAGGACAAGGACCCCAGAGTCCAAGAGAATCCTGATGATGAAAAAAGGGGCCCCGAGGGCACCAGGGATGCACGGTCTGCATATAGGCCTGTAGGGGATAATGGAGACCCCTGGCCCTTAGTGTCCGGGCCCCGGCCTCTGCAGAGAGACCTGCATGCCCAGAGATCAGAAGTCAGATATGACCAGAGATCCCGGCCTTGCAGAATGAGCCCCTGCACCAAAAGAAATGCCATTTCCAGCTCCTACAGCTCCACAGGAGGCTTCCTGTGGCTAAAGAGGAGGAGGAGGCCAGACTCAACCCACTGCCATGTGACCATGTCAGAAGTCACAGATGACAAGAAATCCCAGCCTTCTGGGATGAGCCCTGGCCCAAAAAGAAATGCCATTTCCAGCTCCTACAGCTCCACGGGAGGCTTCCCGTGGCTAAAGAGGAGGAGGGGACCAGACTCATCCCACTGCCCTGTGACCCTCAGTTCCTCAGAGACAGTGAGTGAGGACAAGTCTCAGGTTGTCTCTCAGGCTGTCATTCACACCCAGGGTGAAAAGGCAGCAGATGCACCACCAGCGGAGAAACTGGCCCCCAGGAATGGCTCCCCCACATCTCAGGAGTCTAGGCCTCGTAGAAGAAAGTTTCCTCTGCTGCCACGCAGGCGAGTGGAGCCTCTGATGCTGCCACCTCCCTTACAGCTGGGGTTCCGGGTCACTGCTGAAGACCTGGACCTGGAGAAGGAGGCAGCACTCCGGTGCATTAATAGTGCACTGAGGGGTGAGGCCAAGGCCATCTGGGACTGTAGACCCTCACGGCCTTCCCAAGCTTTGTCCTCACCTGCAACAGGGACTTCTTCTCGGCCTTCTGTCCCTAAAGCACCCAGCATGGATGCGCATCAGCAGACTCACAAGTCCCAAGGGTACCTGGGCTGCACGTCCCTCCTAGCATCTGCTACAGGGGCCCCCTCTAGACCTGCTGTGTCTGGGAGGAAGCGCCGCTAGTTAGGCCCCCTGTTCTCCTAAGATCCCCTTCCTGACACCTCTTCACA
>NW_016108234.1:18053-19965 GCF_001604975.1 Cebus imitator | reverse complement strand
GGCATAACGTTTTTCATTTTGTTGCTATTGTAAATGGGATTGCCTTCTTAATTTCTTTCCCAGTTAGACCATTATTGGTGTATAGAAATGCTGATTTTTCTATGTTGATTCTTTATCCTGCTAATAACTGTATTTACTTATTTATCAAGTCTAGGAGTTTTCTGGTGGAGCCTTTACATGTTTCTAAACCCAGGATCACATCTTCAACAGACAAAGATAATTTGATGTCCTTGTTTCCATGACTTGGGTTATGCAAGGCTCTGCCTGTCAGCTGGCCATTGTGGACCAGCTCTCTTCTTTTCCAGTGAGAACTTATACCAAAACTTATACTTTTCCAAGCTCTTATACCCCTGCCCCGGTTGTGACCGTGCTCCCCCTCCCAGAAGTGACCTCCAACCCGATCCTGCTCCCTGTCTTGTGGCATCTGCTTTGGGGAAGGGCATTTTGGCCTCAAGGACTGAGCGTGTCATTCCCTGTTTTCTGTTGATCTTTCCAGAGCTGTCTGGGGGAGCCCGTGCATTAGTCCATGTACTGCTTCTATGGAGGCAATCACGGCTTTCTTTCAGAGTGGATATAAAAGTTCTTGTGAGGCTTCTGTATAAACTCTGCCTTCACCACATGGATAGGACCAGCACGCTTCCGCTACACGACTCTGCAATCTGCCTTTATTTATTTATTTATTTATTTATTTTTACCAGGGCCTCAGACACAGATGGTTGTTTGGCATTTTTGTATTTTTTTGAGCCAGAGTCTCGCTCTGTCACCCAGGCTGAAGCATAGTGGTGGGATCTCGGCTCACTGCAACCTCTGCTCATGGGTTCAAGTAATTCTCCTGTCTCAGCCTCCCAAGTTTCTGGGACTGTAGGCACATGCCACAACTCCCAGCTAATTTTTGTATTTTTAGTACAGACCTGATTTTGCTATATTGGTCAGGTTGGTCTCGAACTCCTGATCTCGGGTGATATATTTGCCTCAGCCTCCCAAAGTGCTGGGATTACAGGTGTATATTAATTAATTAATTTATTTGATAGGGAGTCTTGCTCTGTGGCCCAGGCTAGAGTGCAGTGGTGCATTTTAGACTCACTGCAACCTCTGCCTCCTTGGTTCAAGCGATTCTCCTGCCTCAGAGTCCTGAGCAGCTGGGGTTACAGGTGCCTTACACTGTATGTAGCCAATTTTTGTATTTTTAGTAGTGATGGGGTTTCACCATCTTGGCCAGGCTGGTCTTGAATTCCTGACCTTGTGATTCACCCTCCTTGGCCTCCCAAAGTGTTGGGATTACATGGGTGAGCCACCACACTTGGCCATATTTGTTTATTTATTTAGAGACAGGGTCTCCCTCTGTCCCTTAGGCTGGAGTGCATTGGCACCATTTCAGCTCACTGCAGTCTCTGCCTCCAGGGTTCAAGTGATTCTCATGCTTCAGCCTCCTGAGTAACTGGGACTACAGGTGTGACACCATGCAGGGGCAATTTTTTCTATTTTTTTTGTAGAGACGGGGTTTCACGATATTGGTCAGGCTGGTCTCAAACTCCTGACCTCAGGTGATCTGTCTGCATGGTCCTCTCAAAGCACGAAGATTACAGGTGTGAGCCACTGTGCCCGGTCTCTCGCTAGGTTTAAATGATGTGGTGGCTCACGCCTGTAATCCCATCACATTGGGAGGCCAGGGCAGGGAGATCACCTGAGGTCAGGAGTTCGACACCACCCTGGCCAACATATAAGGAAACCCCATCTCTACTAAAAATACAAAAATTAGCCAGGTATGGTGGCGTGAGCCTGTAGTCCCAGCCACTTGAAGGCTGAGGCAGGAGAATCAGTTTAAACCAGTAGGCAGAGGTTGCAGTGAGCCAAGGTTGTGCCACTGCACCACAGCCTGGGTGACAGAGTGAGACTCCGTCTCAAAAAAAAA
>NW_016108234.1:11030-13019 GCF_001604975.1 Cebus imitator | reverse complement strand
GGTCCCATCTTGTCCAGCATAAAGGGAGTGAGCTTGCGGGGAGGCTGGAGAACAAGATTCCAGGATCTCAGCCTCTGCTCATGGATCAGCTCTGAGACCCCAGGTGAGCTGGGGGTGCTCTGTGTGCCTTGGTTTCCCCGGCTATCAAGTAGAGAGATTGGATGAGGAAGTTTCTTCAAGCTGGAATGAACTCAGACTTTGGACGAAAAGAATGGTCCTGCTCCCTGGTGGTGGTGACGTTCTATAAACAGGGCTGTTGAGAGAAGCTGAGAAGGGTCACACTGCAGGCAGGGGCCCGTGTGACAAGCACCTCTCACCCCGAGAGAGCTGACCAGGCAGCTCAGGAACAGAGTCACCTCCTGGGACTCTGAGAAAGGTCCTGGCTGGGCTCAGCAACCTCATTGGCCACGGTAAGCTTTGCCGTGTGAGCCTTGCTCTCCTGGGGAGGCTCAGGCTGACAGCTGATGTGCAGTGCTGAGGGTAAACCTGTGGCGCAGTAGATGTGGCCGGGTCTCCTCAAGCTGCACTCACCAGGTAGGACCCAGGCTGCACGCCCATCTCCAGCCCATGGCAGCTCTCCTGTAAGCTGGACAGGCTTCTGAGGGCAAGACGACAGGCGGCTGAGAATACCCAGGGCCCGTGCGCAGGTGGTGGAACGGCTGGACTCGGCAGCAACACCAAACCCCAGACCAAGCAGAAACCACTCAAGACCAGGGCTTGTGCCAGAGCAGTGGCCGCAGGTAAGAACCCGGGCCCAGGCTGTGCGTGGCGGGAGTCCTCCCTGTCCCAGGGCCCAGCACAGCAAAGGAGCACCAGCCGGTCATCCTGGCAGCGGTCTGTCCCAGATCCACCTGCAGGGGCAGAAAAGCCTCTCNGCTGCACTCACCAGGTAGGACCCAGGCTGCACGCCCATCTCCAGCCCATGGCAGCTCTCCTGTAAGCTGGACAGGCTCCTGAGGGCAAGACGACAGGCGGCTGAGAATACCCAGGGCTCGTGCGCAGGTGGTGGAACGGCTGGACTCGGCAGCAACACCAAACCCCAGACCAAGCAGAAACCACCCAAGACCAGGGCTCGTACCAGAGCAGTGGCCGCAGGTAAGAACCCGGGCCCAGGCTGTGCGTGGCGGGAGCCCTCCCTGTCCCAGGGCCCAGCACAGCAAAGAAGCACCAGCCGGTCATCCTGGCAGCGGTCTGTCCCAGATCCACCTGCAGGGGCAGAAAAGCCTCTCCCAAGGGGGAATCGTCTCTCTCCTGCAAAGCAACAGTGGTCCCTGCCCTAATCAGACTGCCCGACTCAGTGGAGTTACTGCTGCTGCTCCAGCGTCCTAACGCTGTCCAGCCGGCAGCTGCCTGTGCTCACCCTCACCCCCCAGACCTGCCTTCCCTGTGGCCTGTGCTTGGCCACGTTGGCCTGATTGAGCACTGAGGCCTCCTGGGCACCCAGCCCATCACTGCACCTGCGTTTTCCAGCCCCCACCCCCCTGGCTCAGGGGTTCCACCCAGCGGCGCTGATGATGAAATCAACAAGCACGCAAGTCGTGTTAGAGAACTTTAATCAATGTCGGCAGTTCTTGCCCCCACGGTGCTGTGTAGGTGGCTGAGCTCACATTGTTGCTAAGGCATCAGCCACTTACAGAGAGAAAGTGAGGCTGCTTCAAACCCAGGGCCTGATGCAAAAAAGCATCACTTCTGGTCACGGAGTCTGGCAGCCATGCCTTGCGGGAGGTCACACTGGCGTCCAGGCCTTTGCCTGCGTTGCAGGGGGAGAGTGGGTCCCGTCCTGGAGAACGCTGCATTTCCCAGCCCCGCACCAGCTTTGCCTCTGCACAGGCTTTTGAGCCAGGAGGCAGGTAAGCGACACACCTCAAGTCCTAAAGCCATCATCACTCCCGGAACCCAGTGGGGGAGGATCCCTTTTAGAACATGGAAAGTGTGGTCATCCCATCATTAGACAGCACACATCATACATAAATAAAAGTCGCATGGGGA
>NW_016108234.1:7369-8780 GCF_001604975.1 Cebus imitator | reverse complement strand
TGGGGAGGGCTTTGGGGCCCAAGCCCCCAAGTCCAGCCCAGGAGCTGAGGCCCCTGCTGGTGCCGTGAACCCCTTACAGTGAGACAGGGGTGAGGTGGGGTCCTCACAAGGCATGACTGAGGGGGATGGTTTTATTTCAGAGCCGCACAGGGCCTTGCTCTGTCACCCAGGCTGGAGGACAGTGGCTCCACCATGGATCACTGCAGCCTCTAACCCCTGGGCTCAAGCGATCCTCCTATGTCAGCCTCCCTGGTAGCTTGGACTACAGGTGTATGTCACAATGCCTGGCTAATTTTTCTATTTTTTTCTAGAGATGGAGTTTGCTGCATTGCCTAGAATGCTTTCAAACAACTGGGTTCTGTTATCCTGCCGTGACCTCTCAAAGTGCTGGGATTACAGGCATGAGCCACCACGCCTGAACACTCGGGGTGGTGGTAAGCCCCCCAGCAGGGTGCACCAGCAGGACCAGGAGGTGGCCTGGACCCCCCGATAACACTCCCATTCGTGCAGACCTAGGCAAGTTTCTCTCTGAATCTTGGCCACCTCCACAGACAATGCAAGTAGGAGGATGGGCAGGACTCGGGGTGGCGCAGGCAGAGGCCACCCCTGTCAGGTCGGGTGGCATGGGCTGGAGCCTGTCTTCCCATACCTGGGACATGACCTCCAAGGACCAGCTGTCGGTCATGGTGATGGGCTGGCTGGGGTTGGCAGGGAGCTTGCTCTCCTTCTCCGAGGGCCGGAGCAGCGTGGGGCCAAAGACCGTGGCGAGGTTGTGCAGGGACATCTTATTGACTGCCTCCTTCTCTGCCACCCTGTCGAGGACCAAAGCAGAGGGGGCTGTTTCAACGCCACCATCAGGAGAGGAAAGACGGAAGGGCTGGGCGGTGCTGGAGTCCTCAGGGAGGGAGCGACCTTGACCCCGGCTGTGCTGCAAGCTGACTCCAGCCCTGGTCTAGGTGGCCCAGGACGAGGGGCCCAGGACGAGAGGCCAGCTCTGGGCTGGTGGGGAGGTCTCCTCCATGATCTGGGTGGGAGGGAACTGGGGAGCTCAAGCGCACTGGTGGCCACGGCGAAAGCTCTGAGCTCTTTGTTAAGGCCACAGTGCAGAGGGCGAAGAGTGGCAAAGAGGAGAGGCTGGGTGGGGGCGGCAGAGGCACTAGTCCCCAGAGGCAGTGAGGGACTGCAGGCAGGGGTCGGGAGGAAAGGTCCTCGGTACTGGGGGTCTGACGGGAGCAGTGGGGCACCCTGGAGTCCTGGGAAGCCACGGGAACTGGGCTACCTTTTCAGGTGGTCCAGAAGGAAAAGGAAGGTGAGCAGGTTGGCCTCTGGCAGGGACAGCAGCAGGTGGAGCATGCAGCTCTCCTTTGCAACCGGGTCTGAAAGAGCTGCAGAAGGCGGTGGGTTACTCCTC
>NW_016108234.1:4836-6339 GCF_001604975.1 Cebus imitator | reverse complement strand
GTGAAGAGGGGCTCGGGCAGCTCACGGAAGTAGAGCTTCAGCGTGCCTGCGATGGCGTTCACGTCCATCTCGCTCATCATCACCGACACGTCCTTGTTATCTGGAAAGAGAACGGAAGTGCTGCAGCCTCCTTGAGGATCCCCAGTGCGTCTCCCGCCATCCCTGCCTTGGCTAACGCACTGTCCCTGCCGCGCTGACCACTGTGCGGGACCCTCCCCTGCTGTGAGCAGCTTATCTTACTCCTCCCAAGAGCTGCGTGTGGTTCTGTCTGTGCAGCGTTGATGCAGGGGCGTGTGCATCCCCGGACCTCTCCCCTGCTTGGCCCGACGTGATGGCCAGGAGGAGCCCAGCGTGGCAGGACACAGAACCTGCATGGGAATCGGGGACTCTGCCCTGTATAGCAACCACCCCTGCTCCCGTGTCTTCTGATAGCAGGAAGGCTGTGGGAGCGTCTGATGGGTTTCAGTGTTTGAACTGGTGTCTTGTCTTTGGACCCAGTTAGCCACTGGTGCTTACCTCCCCACCACAGGCCAGGTCCATTCTGGAGCCCCAGAGGGAGCTGAAACTACCCCAGGGCCCACCCAAGGGTGATGGGCATTCTGGAGGTCCCGGTAAGGGTGGATGGTGAGTGCCCCAGAGAAAGGTCTGCAAGGCACAAAGTCCTGTTGCTGTGATGATGCTGGGCAAGGACCCTCTGGGGTCTCAGTGCCCTCCCCTGGCATTTGGGGAGGTCCTTCATGGCCTGTGAGGGTTGGTGAGATGGAGGTGGAGACGCTGCAGCCCCGGCCTGAGCTGGGTCCATCAGTGCCCTCTGCCCGCCGCATCCTCACACAGGGCAGTGGACAGAACACACTGAGTCCTGGGCTTCGCAAGTCCTGCCCACCCCCACGGCAGGAAAGCTAAGGCCCCGAGGAAGCACCTAGCCAACCTTCAAGCAGCATGGGTGGGTAGGTGGTTTAAAAACTGGCTTCTACGGGCTGGGTGTGGTGGCTCACGCCTGTAATCCCAGCACTTTGGGAGGCTGAGGTGGGTGGATCACGAGGTTAGGAGTTGAAGACCAGCCTGACCAACATGGTGAAACCCCGTCTCTACTAAAAATACAACAATTAGCCGGGCTTGCTAGCACCCCTGTATTCCCAGCTATTTGGGAGGCTGAGGCAGGAGAATCACTTGAACCTGGGAGGCGGAGGCTGCAGTGAGGTGAGATTGTGCCATTGCACTCCTGCCCAGGTCACAGAGTGAGACTCCATCATAAAAAAACAAAAACAAAAACTGGCTTTTACAGAAGCTCCTTCTACAACTCTTGTCTTGTCTTTCTTAAAAACCATAGAACAGTAAATGAAGAAAAGACACAGAGAAGGCTGTGACATGCCCGGGCCGTGGAGCGCTGTGAGATCTCGTCATGGACACCGCCGCCCACACCCCCTCCGCCCTGCCCAGGCCGACACTCACTGACGTCGAAGGCTGCCTTCAGCGCCTGGATGTCGGTGGCCACTCCGGACA
>NW_016108234.1:0-2946 GCF_001604975.1 Cebus imitator | reverse complement strand
ACCATGTTGACCAGGATCGCCTCGATCTCTTGACCTCATGATCCACCCGCCTCGGCCTCCCAAAGTGCTGGGATTACAGGCTTGAGCCACCGCGCCCGGCCCTAATTTTGTATTTTTAATAGAGACGGAGTTTCTCCATGTTGGTCAAGCTGGTCTCGAACTCCCAGCTTCAGGTGATCCACCCGTCTCCGCCTCCCAAAGTGCTGAGATTACAGGCATGAGCCACCGCGCCCCGCCTCAATTTCTTTAATGGTTCTAGATGTTGACTTTTCTGTTTCTTCCTAGTTCATTTTTATGAAGTTATATTTTTCTTTTGAAACGGAGTTTCTCTGTTGCCCAGGCTAGATTGCGGTCACTTGATCTTGGCTTTCTGCAACCTCTGCCTCCCAGGTTCAAGTGATTTTCCCTTCTCAGCCTCCTGAGTAGCTGGGATTACAGACATGGGTCACCAGTCCTGGCTAATTTTTGTGCTTTGAGTAGAGTTGGCGTTTTACCATGTTGGCCAGGCTGGACTCGAACTCCTGTCCTCGGATGATCCACCTGCCTTGGCCTCCCAAAGATCTGGGATTACAGGCGTGAGCCACCGCACCCAGACTGAAGTTATATTTTTTTTATAAAATGGTCTGTTTTGATACTTTCACAAATAGCTGGCATAAAGTTGTTTATGTAATTTCCTTATGATTTTTGTCTTAACATTTTTTTTATTTTTTATTTTTTTGAGACTGAGTCTTGCTCTATTGCCCAGGCTGGAGTCCAGTGGCCTGATCTCGGCTCACTACAACCTTTGCCTCGTGAGTTTAGGGGAATCTTGTGCCTCAGCCTCCCGAGCAGCTGGGATTACAGGTGTCTGCCACCTTGCCTAGCTAATTTTTGTATGTTTGGTAGAGACAGGGTTTCACCATGTTGGCCAGGCTGGTCTCTAGCTCCTGACCTCCAGTGATCCGCCAGTCTCAGCCTCCCAAAGTGCTGGGATCACAGGCGAGAGCCACCACACCCAGCCCATTTATTTCTGAACAGACAATACATTTGTGAAACCCATCTCTACTAAAAACACCAAATTCACAGGCATGGTGGTGCATCCTTTAATCCCAGGTACTCAGCAGGCCAAGACAGGAGAATCGCTGAAACCCGGGAGGCAGAGGTTACAAGGACCTGAGATCACGCCATTGCACTCCAGCCTGGGCAACAAGAGCGAAACTTTGTCTCAAAAAAGCAAAAACGAAAAACCAGAATAGCCAGCAACCCATAACAGCACGCGTTTTGTAGATGAGAAACCTGGGATGCAAAGACACAGCTAGTGAATGGTGGAATCAGGATTCAAATTCAGGCTGCCTAGTCATGAGGACCATATTCAGAGAATTAAAGGAAATTGTTTTGTTTTGATTTTTTTTTCTTCAGGTTCCAGGGTGTGTGTGCAGGACGTGCAGGTTCTTTACATAGATGAACGTGTACCATGGTGGTTTGCTGCACAGACCAACCCATCACTTAGGCATTTAGCCCAGCATCCATTAGCTGTCCTTCCTGATGCTTTCCCTCCTCACAGCCCCACCCCTCGACGAGCCTCGGTGTGTGTTGTTTCCCCGAAATGTGTCCATGTGTTTTCATCGTTCAGCTCCCACTTATAAGTGAAAACAGGCAGTGTTTAGTTTTCTGTTCCTGCGTTAGTTTGCTGAGGTTAACAACTTCTAGCTTCATTCATGTCCTTGCAAAAGACATGAACTTGTTTCTTTCTTTTTTTTGTGTGTGTGTGAGATGGAGTTTCATTCTTGTCGCCCAGACTGGAGTGCAATGGCGCGATCTCGGCTCACTGCAACCTCTGCCTTCCGGGTTTAAGCAATTCTCTTGCCTCAGACTCCTGAGTAGCTGGGATTACAGGCGCCCACCACCACGCCCAGCTAATTTTTTGTATCATTAGTAGAGACCGGGTTTCACTGTTGGTCAGGTTGGTCTCGAACTCCTCACCCCGTGATCCCCCCACCTCAGCCTCCCTAACTGCTGGGATTACAAGTATGAGCCACCGTGCCCAGCCCAGATAGGCTCTTAATGTGAGGTTTTATGGGAATCTGGAGGAGTTAGGCTGTACTCATATTGTCACTGTAGGTGTCAGAAGCTAAAAGGGATTCTGATGTCTTTTTTATTATTTATTTATTTTTTTGAGACGGTGTCTCTCTCTGTCGCCCAGGCTGGAGTGCACTGGCACAATCTCAGTTCATTGCAACCTCTGCCTCCCAGGTTCAGGCGATTCTCCTGCCTAAACCTCCCTAGTATCTGGGACTACAGGCGCCCGACACCATGCCCAGCTAATTTTTTGTATTTTTAGTAGAGATGGGGTTTCACCATGTTGGCCAGGCTGGTCTTGAACTCCTGACCACAGGTGATCCACCTACTTTGGCCTCCCAAAGTGCTGGGATTACAGGCGTGAGCTACCACGCTTGGCCATGTTTTTGTCTTCCCTGTTGTTTTGGGGGTTCACTAGAGACTTCTTCGTCACAAGGTCTGAGACTGGCAGTTACTTCTGTTGCACTCCCTGTAACATACAGGTGTCCTGAGGATGGAGTGGCTGGTGCGGTGTGGAGGGAGGGAAGTGTTCTCTAGTCCTGTGATGAGGCTTCTAGGGAGTCTGGGGCCCTGTGCTGCGCCCTCCAGAATGCCTCTCAGTTTTCCCCTCTTTGCTGAGATTGAAAGGATAGAGGTTTGGCATTTCCCTTTCCCAGGCTGGCAGTGTTCTGCAAAAATAGTTTTCCTTGAGGGCAGTTTTATCTTTTACTCTTTAAAAAACATTTTTTTCTTTTCAAGGTTTCTGGTGCAGCAGGTGGTATTTGGTTACATGAGTAAGTTCTGTCACGGTGATTTGAGATTTTGGTGCACACATCCCCTGAGTAGTCTACACCGAACCCAATTTGTAGTCCTTTGTCCCTCACCCCGTTTCCACCCTTTCCTCCTGAG
>NW_016108233.1:353297-361068 GCF_001604975.1 Cebus imitator | reverse complement strand
TTAAATGGTATCACATCATCCTATATACTTGAAATTATCTCTAGATTACCTAGAATACCTCATACAATGGAAGACTACATCGATAGTTGTTATATTATATTCTTTAGGGAATAATGACAAGAGAAAGTCTGTACCTGTTCAATACAAATGGATTTTTCCTAATATTTTTGATGTGTGGTTGGCTGAATTCATGGACATGGACCTCGCAGATGCTGTAAGCTGACTCTATGACTATTACTTAGAAGAAATATATAAAAGGAACACTGACTTCTCAAAAGATATGCTCCTATGCTTTCTTCTTAAAGTTTTATAGTTTCAACTCTTACCTTGAAGTTGTTGATCGATTTTGAATTAATTTTTGTATAAAGTGTGAGGAAGGGGTCCGACTTCATTCCTTTGTACGTGCATTTCCAGTTGTTTCAGCATCCTTTGTTGATGATTACTGTCTTCCAACTGAATTGTCTTGGAAATTTAGAATTAATAGGCTGCAAATGTAAGGATTTGTTTCTGGACTATCAATTCTGTTTCATTGACTTATTTGTGTATTCAGACACCAGTACCATATTGTGTTGGTGACTGTTTCTTAGTGTACGTTTTAAATTTGGAAATTGCTTCCTCCAATTTTGTTCTTCTTTTTCAGAATTGTTTTGGCTACTCTGAATTTCTTGCACTTCTGCAGGAATGTAAGGATCAGCTTATCAACATCGAAAATAAAGAAATAAATGCCAGCTGGTGTTTTGATAATAATTACATTAAAGTATAGATAAATTTGGGGAGTATTGACCATGGCACATTTTTCCAAATGTTTAGGACTTCATCTCTTTCAACAATTATGTGTGGTTGTAACAGTATAAGTCCTGTGCATTTTTTTCCTAACCGTATTCCCAAGTATTTTATTCTTTTGAATAATGAAAAACAAAATTGTTTACACATTGATAGAGGTATACTATACTGCATACCAGTAGAGTCTTGGCCATCCCTGCGTCGTTGCTGCCTTTGCATAATGAACCAAAGAAGTGTCCAGGTTACTACTGAGATCAGTGTCTAATATATTGTTTTCTGAGATCAATGTCTATATTAGATCAATGCCTAATATATGTATTTTTTCATGGTAACCTGGAGACCTGAGGTCCAAGTAGTAAAATCTGGAGAATGTGGGCATGAATCCCAATACCTCTCACAAACTAAGAAGTCACTCTACCACTTGAGCTAACTCCCTATCTCACAGCATCTTTTTCGTCTTTAGCGGACAGTCTAGAACACAGATGACTTGAAGGCCTTCAGCGTGAAGGCAGGGCTCCACTAAGAGCAGATATTCTCATTGATGGCCCAGGGCAAGAGCACAGTGGCTACTGATTCTCTGCAAGGAAGGTGGAGAAAAGGGAACAAAGAGAAAGTCACAGAGGGAAAACTCTGGTGCTGCTCAAATATCAGGTTTCCCATATTCCGGGACAGAAAAAGGCATGTCCCAGAGATGGACCCTGCCCAGCTAATGTGCCACAGATATACAGGATGCTTAAATGATTTTTTTTTTTTTTTAAGAAAAGGGATGGCATAATCACTTGTTTCTTGTAGCTCAGGCTGTAGGATGGTGCAGATGTCTGGAAGGCAAAAATCTCCTGCTTTTTTTGCACCAAGGAACTTTTAAGAATGAGGCCAGTGTGCTGAGCAGGACACTAAGAAATCCCTGGAAAATGCTTCTTAACGTACATCTGAGATATGTGTTGTCTTCTTGCTAAGGTGTGTCATATAAAAGTTACATATCCAACTACACGACAGAACAATAAAATAAGACAGATAAGAGGCATAAAGAATAAGAGATCAAGATCATATCAGAGTGAAAGGATTAAAAAAATACATTCAGCAATGCAGAGGAAGGGTGAACACAGGGTGGAGAAAACCTAGGGCAGATATAGGCTGGGATGTTTGTAGGAATTCCTGTGTGAAGAAATATGCCTGTTCATGTTACATGAGTGAGCTGGTGTGAGGAAAACAGATGATGAGACTATGTACTTGGTTAAAGCAAGAGCTCATGATGGTTTCATTTAGAAATAAGTCTGCTTTTTGTATCTTGTTTTCCGCTTTAAGGTTATGTGATCCGAGGAAAGTGGCTTAACAATACTTTGAGCTTTAGTGTCATCTGTAACACTAGGGTAATAATACCTGGGGAAGCTGCAAAACTATATCCATTAACTTACTTAAAAATTAATAAACAGTATAATTTCTAGCACATAGTGTTGAACGCAGAGTATTGTTCACCTTGGAGGAAAATGTTCTCAGGGTCTAAGAGACATATTAGTGCATTTTTGTTGCCATTGGTTGATTTGCTCATTTATTTTGTAACAACAAGCTTCTGTGGTGATAAAAATGAAATAAAGTTTAAAAAGTAAAATAGATGGTGGAGAAGCACAATAGAGATGCATAGTAAAGCATGATTTTCTAGGCAAAATGGATTGGTACAAAAAAAAAGCAGTATCAACGATTTGTGCCTGATTCTTGTTGTACTATTTTTCAGTCGTATTTAGCCTGTATTCTAATTCCCCAATTGTTGTCATCCTTCTCCCAACAAGATTGTTTCTTTGCACCATGAACATTCTGGTCAGATCCTCTGCTTAACCATCTTGACGTCCTGAGCACTTATCTCTGTCCTGAGACCTTCATATATGCCCCTGTGGTGCCCTTCCAAAGTAGGGCTTCCTGCTTTGACCAAGGAGCACTAAGTTATTTCAAGCCATTTGAGGCTCTTTCCTCACCCAGTGTCTCTGTGATATTTTAGAGGGAAACTTGTTCTTTCCGGGAAGAGAAACCTGATGGGTTCTAACCTCAACCTGTAAATTCACCAGGCAAATTCCTAGTGAGCACCTATACTATGATGCTAGCTCAGTGTGAGAGGCCAGCATTCTATAGGGAGAGAGCAACCAGAGCAGCAGCTAATGCTTCCTGAGCAGTTCCTATCGCCCAGATGCAGTGCTAGGTGCTGTGATCCTTCCAGAGAACCCCACAGTCCTCATTTTGCATGTAAAGAAAGAAGATTAAAAGAAAGGGAAGCTAAATGATATTTTCAAGATGACAACTTCCCTGATTCTTCTGAAAACTGAAAGTGCCACCTTCACACTGCCAAGTCCTTTACTGCCTAATGATTTCCTCTAGTAGACATCATCACAGAACTTCTTGTTCATTTTTCTTGTTTGCTTCCTGTCTGTTTCTCCTCACTCCTGCCAACTATGATGTAGTATCACAAAGGTGAGAATATCTGTGTTTTATTCACTGTAAATTGCTGTACCCAAAACAGTCTTTTTTTTTTTTTTTAAAATGAAGTCTTGCTCTGTCACCCAGGCTGGAGTGCAATGGTGCAATCTCGGCTGAATGCAACCTCCACCTCCCGTGTTCAAGTGATTCTTCTGTCTCAGCCTCCTGAGTGGCTGGGACTACAGGCACCTACCACCATGCCTGGCTAATTTTTGTATTTTTAGTTCAGACAGGGTTTCATCATATTGGCCAGGCTGATCTTGAACTCCTGACCTTGGCCTCCCAAAGTGCTGGGATTACAGGCGTCCACCACCGTGCCCGCCTCCCAAACAGTCTTTTAACAAGATATATTCTTGAGAAATATTTGTTAGCTGATTAAAAGAATGAAACACTTCACCCACCCCACTTCGTAATTATGGTTGGATGACCTTCAGAGCAGGCAATTGGAAGAAAAGTTTCCCCTGCTTCCCTGTCAGCTAGAGCGGTAGACACATGGCATAGCTTGTAGTTTCTTGTGTAATTTATATCTCTTCACCACCCCTTGTACTCAAGCCACTGAGAAGCCAAAAGAAGAAAACAGAAAAGAAGGAAAGAAAGAAAGAAAGAAAGAAAGAAAGAAAGAAAGAAAGAAAGAAAGAAAAGAAAAGAAAGAAAGAAGAAAGCAAGCAAGCTCATTTTTAAATTTTAAGCTAATATTTGGTCTGTCTTGAAATCATTGTCTCATAGCATTTGTGTCCCATTATTTATTGCACCTATTTCATTTCCCTTAACGGAAATAGTGGTAAAAGCTGGACCTTGCCTGATGTTTGAACTCAGGACCTTCAGAATATGAGACTGACAGGTAGCCTGCTGCCCTTAGAGAGCAACTGTTCCCAAGAGCTGACATCCAGATTATCAAATCTCATTTTCCAGACACTACCGCTTTATCAATTCCTAGCTTTTGAAGAGCACAATCAATGATACTTAGAAATCACTCCTTATCAGCCAACACTGCACTGGAAGAACTCCCCACCCAGACAGGTGGAGTCCACCTGTTTGCAGTATTCACATAATGTTAGGACCTTCTGGCCTGAGGGACCAGAAACTATTGAACCTGTCTTGCTTTTTTTTTTTCCCTCCTGTGGCCCAGTGATCTAGCTTTTCCCTTCTTCAGGGTCTTAGTCACTCCTCTTCTCTGTAGTCTCCTTTGTTGATAAGAAAATGAGAAGATCCTCAATTCTTAATAGTTTCTTGAGTGACCAACTGAAGGAATGAAGGAAGAAATAGCCTTCAAAAGTGCCTCCTATTCATATGACTGTTACTGTGTATCTCCATTTGCATCTATGTCACTGGAGACATTCACTACAAAAAACACAAACTGAACTTGTAATAATATCCTCCCTATTTTTCGCCAATGTTTTGTGCCACAAATTATACTAGGAGACTTAGGGAGTTTACTTCATGTAGTCTGATTGAATTTTGTCAACAAAACTATGTATGCACTTTTTAGAAGTAACAGAGGCTCAGGTAAGTTAAATCTTCTTTCTAAGGTGCTAAAGCTGCTAAGTGAGAAAGCCCAAATTGAGAAGCAGATATTTTGAGGTTTTAAATGTGCCTTTTTCTGTCTGCTCCAGCTCACAGTTATTATGGCCCTTCTTTGCACTTAAGCCCATTCATTCATACACCAAGTATCTAATTTCAGACCTCCTCTTTACTTACCTTTTGAGCTTAACTTTGTGTTTTTTTGAAATGAAGTCATGCTCTGTCACCCAGACTGGAGTGCAGTAGTGCCATCTCGGCTCACTGCAACCTCCACCTCCCAGGTTCAAGTGATTCTCCTGCCTCAGCCTCTTGAGTAGCTGGGACTACAAATGTCTGCCAGCATGCCACACTAATTTTTGTATTTTTAGTAGGGATTGAGTTTCACCATGCTGGCCAGGCTGGTCTCAAACTTCTGACCTCAGGTGATCACCCTGCCTCAGCCTCCCAAAAGATGGGATTACAGGCGTGATTTACAGCACCTGGCCTGGGCTAAAGTTTTATGTTTTGTTTTGTTTTCTTTTCTTTTAAGACAGGGTCTCACTTTGTTGCCCAGACCCCGGCATTATCTCTGTTCACTACAACCTCCACCTCTCGGGTTTAAGCGATCCTCCCACCTCAGCCTCCTGAGTAGCTGGGACTACCGATGCATACCATATACCCGGACAATTTTTGTGGGTTTTTTTGTAGAGACAGGGTTTTACCATGTTGCCAAGCCTGATCTCAAACCCCTGCTATCAAGGGATCTGACCACCTCGGCCTCTCAAAGTGCTAAGACTACAGAAGTGAGCCACCACGTCTGGCCTTGGGCTTACCTTTCAAGTCAACTTTGACTCATTGTCCTCCTTCAAACACCACATTTGATGATTTGCCAGATAATGAACATTATTCTTGCATGACTCTTTTGAATCTACCAATTACTTTCCACTCACTTAGTACATATTCACTAGGGTGATGCTTTATGGCAGACACTGTAGTAGGATCAGGTAATTCAGAGGAAGTACAGACACCCTAGACAGCAAAAGAGGACAAGATAAATATGGATGAGAGAAGATACACCTCCAGATTCACCGTTTTCTGTCTTTCTGTCATTTCCAGCTAAGTAACTCCTTCAAACATGTTTCAAAATAACTAAATAACTCTTTCAAACTCTTTCAATAATAGCACTCTTCCATATTAATTTCCATTCTTAATTTCCTGGTTATAGCATGATCTTCCTTTTCTTTTAATTTCTGTCTTTGCTTTCTGCCTAAATTTTTATTTTGTGTTGTGAAGTTGATTAGATCCATTGGTGGCTGGTATTGTCAATTCTCCAATAGGTTTGCTGATTTGTTGTCTACTAGGTCTACCAATATTTGAGAGAGGAGTGTTAAATGTCTGCAACTGTAATTGGATTTTTCTATTTTTACCTGGCTTATCCAATTTTTCATAAGAGTTTTGAAGCTCTGTGTCCTCATATACATTTGGGAGAGTATTTCCCTGGAAAATGGACAATCATAATCATGTAGCAGCCCTCATTATTCCTAGAAAGTGTCTCTGCTTTCAAATCGACTTTGCCTGATTTTGATACATACAGCACAGCTTTCTTTGATTAATGCTTGCATAAAGTATCTTTTCCCACTCTTTTCTTTCAATCTGACAGATTCTTATATATAAGTATATTGCAGGTGACTGTCTTATAATCCACATATTTATTTTTAATACATTCTGATCTCTAATTATTAATTAATGGGTTTAAATCATTTACATGTATGTTATTATAGATACGTTTTTAGATAGATCTATTTAATAATTTAAAACCTTTGTTTGTTTTGTTTGAATTCTATGTTCCTCTTTCTGTCTTGTTTTGGTTTATTTAAATCTGGTTAGTAAGTGGCCTAGGGATTACCACATATATAAAACTTTTCACAGTATACTTAGAATCAATATTTTACCATTCAAGTTGATTATAGAAACTTCCTCAGGAGTTAGGCCCTTTACCCTCAGCCTTTGATGTTATGTGTATAGTACATCTAGGTACAATGACAACTGCATCAGAAAAAGTTATAATTCTTGCTTTCAATCATCAAACATACCTTAAGGAACTCAAGAGAAGAATAATAGTCTGTTACGTCTACCCAGACATTTTCTATTTCTGCTTTTGTTCCTTCATTGATGATGTTCTACGTTTCCTTCTGGTATCACTTTTCTTATCTCAAATTTTTGCTAATTCTTTTCTAGCAGTCTTGCTAGGAATGAGAATGTATTCATTTACCTTCCAATGAGAATGCATTTATTTGCCTTTATGTCTGAAAGATACTTTACTCCACATAGAATTCTGGGTTGATAGGTCTTTTTCCTTTGGTACTTACTGAATGTTATGACATTTTTTCCTGGCCCCTATGATTCCTGATGAGAAATCTACAGTCATTCATATGGTAGATTTGCTTTCGTTTTCCTTTGGCTGCTTTCAAAATTGTTTTGTATTTTCTTAGTTTTCAGCAGTTTGATTATGATATGACTTGCTATGGGTTTCTTTGGGTTTATCCTCTTTGAGGTTTGCTGAACTTTAATAATCTGGTTTATATTTTTGACAAATTTGATTCATTTTCAGCCATTAATTCTTCAAAGTTTTCTGTCACAAAGATCTCTTTGTCCTCTTCTTTCCAGATTACAATAATGGGAATGTTAGATTCGTTATTTTTTGTGTGTCCCTGAGGCTTGGATTATTTAGAGAAATACTCCTTTCTCTCTATAGTTCAGTTTATGTGGATATCCTTGACTGTTTTCAAGTTCATTGACTTTTTTTGTTTTTTTTCTAGTCATCTGCATTCTGTTATTGAGATCATCTAATTAAGCTTTTCATTTCCCCTAATACTTTTGATTAATACTTTTTTTAAGTCTTAAGTTTTAAATTGGTGTTTACATATTCCACGTATTTTCTGAGACTTTCCACCTTTTCATTCACTTCAAGAATGTTATCCCCTAATTCTAGGAGCATTGTTATAACAATTGCTTTAACACA
>NW_016108233.1:352118-353192 GCF_001604975.1 Cebus imitator | reverse complement strand
ACCTCGTGATCCACCCGCCTCGGCGTCCCAAAGTGCTGGGATTACCGGCGTGAGCCACCGCGCCTGGCCCTGGGCTTAACTTTTATGTTTTGTTTTATTTTATTTTATTTTATTTTAAGACAGGGTCTCACTTTGTTGCCCAGACACTGGCGCGATCTCTGTTCACTGCAACCTCCACTTCCCAGTTTTAAGCGATCCTCCCACCTCAGCCTCCTGAGTAGCTGGGACTACAGATGCATACCATATACCTGGACAATTTTTGTATTTTTTTTTTTTTTTTTTTGTAGAGACAGGGTTTCACCATGTTGCCAAGGCTGGTCTCAAACACCTACTATCAAGGGATCTGACCACCTCGGCCTCTCAAAGTACTGGGACTACAGAAGTGAGCCACTACATCTGTCCTTGGGCTTACCTTTGATGTCAACTTTGACTCATTGTCCTCCTTCAAACACATTTGATGATTTGCCAGATAATGAACATTATTCTTGCATGACTCTTTTGAATCTACCAATTACTTTCCACTCACAGTACATATTCACTAGAGAGATGCTTTGTGCCAGACACTGTAGTAGGATCAGGTAATTCAGAGGAAGTACAGACACCCTAGACAGCAAAAGAAGACAAGATAAATATGGACGAGAGAAGATACACCTCCAGATTCACCGTTTTCTGTCTTTCTATCATTTCCAGCTAAGTAACTCCTTCAAACATGTTTCAAAATAACTAAATAGCTCTTTCAAACTCTTTCAATAATAGCACTCTTCTATATGCTGGACCACACTTAATTTCCTGCTTATAACATGATTTTACTTTCTTTTAATTTCTGTCTTTGCTTTCTGCCTAAATTTTTATTTTGTGTTATAAAGTTGATTAGATCCATTGGAGGCTGGTACTGTCAATTCTCCAATATGTTTGCTGATTTGTTGTGTACTAGGTCTACCAATAACTGAGAGAGGAGTGTTAATGCCTGCAACTATATTTGGATTTTTCTATTTTTACCTGGCTTATCCAATTTTTCATAAGAGTTTTGAAGCTCTGTGTCCTCATATACATTTGGGAGAGTATTTCCCTGGA
>NW_016108233.1:339789-348948 GCF_001604975.1 Cebus imitator | reverse complement strand
AGATCACATCAGAGTGTAAGAATATGTAAAATAACAGAGCGTAAGAATCAAAATTGAGCTATGCAGAGAAGCAGTGGACATAGGGTGGAGAAAACCAGGCTATGTGTGTGTGTGAAATACACATGGAGGAGGCAGTGAATGAAAAGCCTGGCCACTTGGAGATAAGCTGGGAGAGTATTATGAAAACTCAAGAGTAACTGAGAAAATCCCAGACAAAAAACTTAAATAATTAAAGCCACATATTAGAGAAAGGTGTTTAGTTTTGACTGTCAGAGTTTGAACATGAGAAAACAGTAACTGGAGAGAAAGGGAAAGAAGTCATAAAGACATTAAAGGATTGCGGTTTATCCATATTTATTGTGTTAGCTCCTGAGGTGGACAGCAGGAGTGTTTCTTCAGCGCCAGTGTCCATCACACTTCATAGTGCAGAATGCATCCTCCAGAAACACTGTAGCATGGATGAAGACAGAGATGAGTGAAAAGGAAGAAAATAATTCTGGAGATGTTGTGCAGGAAGGATCTATAGTATTTGTCAAGACATTGGGTGGAGAGATTTCATGGAGAGGAGACAAAGACACTGGGAAGTCCTGAGCCTACTGTGGTAGACACAAAGGAGATTCTGAATTCATATCTGATGAATGAATCCACTCATTGATCTGTATTTGTTATGTGAATGAATGTTACATGAATGCCCTGGTGTGGAGAAAACAGATGGGGAGACTATGTGCTAGGGTAAAGTGAGAGCTCGTGTTTTTGTTTTTTAATTTAAAAAGAAATCTGCTTTTCCTATCTGGTTTTCCTATTTAAAGCTACATGATTTGAGGAAAATGGTTGAACTCCTCTGACCTTCAGTGTCATCTACAAAATTTGGATAATGATACTGAGGGAAGCTGAAAAGCCATATCAACCAACTTATATAAAAAATAGTAAACATCCAGTTCAATTGCTAATGCATGGTGCTGAAAAAGTCCTTGTATGTGGTATATTGTTCACCTTTAAGGAACCTGCTCTCAAGAGCCGATGAGAAACTTCTTTGGTGCAGTTTTAGTTTAGTTTTGTTTTTCTAGTGCAGTGGTGTTTTTTTTTTAGTCACTGCTGTTTTGCTCATTTAGTTGGCACCAACAAGTCTCTGTGAACATAAAAATAAAATAAAAATAAAGATTGTTGAGGAACAGAATACAAACACATAGTAAGGTGAGATTCATACAACAGAATGTAGTAAAGGATTTGTGCCTGATTCTTTTTGCATTCTCTTGGAATCATTTTTAGCCTTTTTTCCAAGTCCTCAATTATTGTCATTCTTCTCCCAATAAGATTGTTTCTCTCTACCACGGATAATCTGATCAGATTCTCTGCTTAACGATCTTGACCTCCTGAGCATGCTCTTTGTACTGAGACCCTGATTTATGCTCAAATGATGCTCTTCCATAGCAGGGCTTTTTGCTTTGCCCAAAGAGCATCCAGTTTTTCGAGCCATTGAGGGCTCTTTCCTCACCCAGTATCTATGTGAAACCTTAGAGGGAAGCCTATTCTTTGCAGGAAGAGAACTCTGCTGGTTTCTAACTTCAATCTTTAAATCCACTAGGGTAACTGGAGTTAGCTCGGATTAGCACATGGGGTTAGCTGAGTTAGTCTAGACCTTGCTCTCTGAGAAGTGGATGGTGCTGCTACTTCCCATAGAGGCTGAATAAAAAGAGGCATCTGCAGGTAGGAGATGGTGCTATGGTAGTTGCTGGATGATTTCTTCTGACCATTAGCTATCCCTCTGACCTGTTGGGAGAAGGGTAACAAAAACTGGAGACTTGAAAAACAGGTAAAAAGAAAAAAAAGATTCAAAAGAAATTTAAAATAATCATGCACAAATTCTTAGACTCTTTTATCCGAATCCATACTTTATAGTAATACCTTACTAATACATTACTATATATCTGTATTCTATTTCTCCATAATCTATTTTATTTTATTTTTATGTTCACAAGAAGTTGGATGCTACCTACCAAATGAGCAAATCAGTCATGGCAGCAGAACTGCACCAAAATCTCTCATCAGATATTGATACAGTCAAGCCCCTCATTAATGCCTATGATACAAATTCAGCTTGAGAGGCCAGCTTTCCACAGGGAGAAGGCAACCAAAGCAGTAGCTAATACTTACTGAACACTTCCTATTGCCCACACCCATCTCTAGGTGTTGAGATTCAGCCAGAGAATCCCACAGTCCTCATTTTTCGTTTGAAGAAACATGTGAGGAATTTACCACCCCAGTCAGTCCTCATGTATCATCAGTTTTCCAACGAAGCCAATTAGCCTTCTGTGCAAAAAGCTCTCATAACCCCCAGTTGCCTTGGTAGGTAAAAGTACTTTTATGACAGCGTTAGAAAAACATGGGCACAAAGGTCCTAGCAAGATAACTAGAAGAAGGCGAGGCTAAAGTTGTCAAGGAGACAAAGTTCCTGATTGTCCTCCTGAAAGGTGAATGTGCCACTTCCACATTCCCAAACGCTTTACTGCCTAGTGATTCCCTCACAGAAGACATTGTCACACCACTTCTTACATATTTTTGTTCGTTTCCTATTTCTCCCCACTCCTCCCAGCTGGGATGCAGTTTCACAAAGGTAGGAATATTTGCATTGTATTCACTCTTAACCCAAAACAGTCTCTTAACAAGATATGCATTCAAGAAATATTTGTTGGATGATTAAAAGAATAAACTACTTCACCCACTCACCCAATAATTACTGTGGGGTGACCCTGAGAACAGGAAGTTGAAAGAGAAATTTCCCCTGCTTCCTCTGTCAGCTAGAAAGACAAATTACATGGCATAGCATGTAGTTTCTGATGTAATCTACTCAATTTACTCTTCTGTTTTCACCACTCATTTTACTCAAACCACTGGAAAGTCAAAAAAACAACAAAGCTTAAATAATTTTTCCATTTTCTGAAATACTGAGTCAGTCTTCAAATCCTTATCTGACAGCATTTATGTTCTGATCTGATATTTAGTGCATCTAACTTCTATGGCAAAAGCAGTACCCTCTCTGAAGTTCTAACCCAGGATCTTCAGATTATGAGATTGACACGCTGCTGGCTGCACCAAGAGGGCTCCAGCTTAACCCTGGCCAACACCCACCTTACCGAAGTTTATTTCCCACCTGCTTTATGGTTTCAGCTTTCAAAAACCACAATCAATTCTACTTGGAAACTACTCCGCATCAATCAATGCTGCACTAGGAAGATTCACACCCAAGACCAGAGAAGTCTACGCCTTTCCAGTATTCAAAGGACCATCTGGGTTCTGCGTTACCAGGATCAATTGTACCTGTCTTTTGTTGCTTTTTCCCTCTTGTGGCCCAATGATATGGCTTTTCCTTCCCTCAGAGACCTTAGTCACTCTTACCCCTTCCATGGTCTCCTTTGTTGAAAAGAGACAGGAGATTCTCAGTTTATGATAGTTCACTGATGAATTGAATACGTAAATGAATGAAGAAATAGTCATCAAACATGTCTCTTGACCATACTACTGTCTTCCCTTTATATCTCCACTTGCATCTACATGACTGGAGACACTGCATCTACAAAAAACACAAAACACTTATGATAGTAACCTCCTTGTTTTTTCTTGTGTGCTATTTATGAAATTTATTGCATTTACATAGTCCAATTGAATTTCACTGACAAAATGATGTATCCTAATGTGCATTTTCTTTGTTTTTTTTTTTTTTTTTTTACAGATTTTTGTAGAATTCCTTTTTTTTGATTTTCTTTTTTTTTTTTTTTTTTTTTTCTTTGAGACAGAGTCTTGTACTATCACCCAGGGTTGGAGTGCAGTGGTGTGATCTCAGCTCACTGCAATCTCTGCCTCCCGGGTTCCAGTGACTCTCCTGCCTCAGCCTCCTAAGTAGCTGGGATTATAGGTGCCTGCCACCATGACTGGCTAATTTTTGTATTTTTAGTAGAGATAGAGTTTCACCATGTTGGCCAGGCTGGTCTTGAATGCCTGGCCTTGTGATCCACCTGCCTCAGCCTCCCAAAGTGCTGGGATTATACGTGTGAGCCACCACACCCAGCCGTCTAATGTGCATTTTCTGGATGTAGTGGAGGCTCAGATAATTATTGTTTCTAAGGTGCCAGAGCTGCTAGGTGGCAAAGCCTGAACTGAGAAGATTTTTTTTTTTAGATTCCAAAATGTGAGTTTTTTTCTCTGTTCCTGCTCATGATCTCTCTGCCTGTTTTTCTCCACAGTAGTTATTCATTCATACACCAAATATCTAATTCTCAACCTCCTCCTGGGTCTAGACTTCCAAGTGAACTTTGACTCATTGTCCTCCTTCAAACATCACATTCAATGGTTTGCCAACTACTGAACAATATTCTTGCATATCTCTTTCAAATCTATCAATTCCATTCTACTCGTTCAGTAGATATTCACTCAAGAGATGCTCTGTGCTAGACACTGTAATAGGCTCAGGAAGTTCAAAAGAAATTTGGCCAGGCCAGACCTCAAGAAAAAGCAGGATAAAAACGGACAAGAAAAGAGTCACTTACAGATTCACCACTGTCAGTTTTCTTGTCATTTATTTCAGTAACTGTTTCAGAAATATCAGTTTCAATAATGTCACTTTTCTCTACTCTGACCATTCATGATTTCCTAGTCATAATATGATCTTGCTTTTCTTTGAATTTTTGGCTCTTGTTTCTACATAAATTGTGATTTTGCTTTATAAAGTCTATTAGATCCTTTGGTGGATGATGGTGTTCAGTTCCCTGTTTGCTGATTTGTTTTCTACTGAATATTAATTACTGAGAGAGGAGTGTTAATGTCTGCAACTGTAATTGGATTTTTCTATTTTCTTTCTGTTTTATCCATTTTGTTTATAAGTTTTAAAGCTCTGTGGCCAGAAACAGACTTATTTAGGACAGTTGCATCCCTTCGGTGAATAGACACTTTATAATTATATAACATCTGTTTTATATCCGCGGGCCTCATCTCGTGTTAGGCAAGTGAGGTAATCTCTACACTATGGAGACCCTCAGACTTCCTAAATCTAAGCTACAGATCTGAATATACACACATATACATATACATATATACACACATATACATACACATATATTCAATTCTTTTTAAGGTATATCATGTAGAACTCACATATTCACACCATAGAAGAAAACAGCAAAAATCACAAAACTATTACAGACAAGAACCATGGGGATTAAAAGACCAGCTTGTAGTAGAGGGATAAATATGAACCTTGGAGGATGCAGATGAGGAAGAATGCACATGAGTGGGAAGGAACAGGGATGGATGTAGAAATTCCTGTGTAAGAAAACATGCCTGTTCACTTGGGATGTATAGTGCACAAGTGCATGTGTGCCTGCCTGTATGTGTGCCTGTTTATAAAATGAAAGGAAAGACGTGAAAGGAAGTAGTGATTGAAATGCCTGTGCACATGATGATAATGACTGAGAAAACACCGAGACTTAAGAACCCTTGGAAAAATTTCCAGTCAGCTTACATAATCAAATTAACATTTAAGAAAAAGGTGTTCAACGTTTAATGTCAAAGAGCTTGGGAATAGGAAAACTGAAAACTGTAACTGAAGAGAAATGGAAAGAAGTTACAAAGAGATGAAAGAATTGAGGTTTCTTTACATTTATTTTGTCAGCTTCTGAAGTAAACAATATGAGTCTTTCCTTAGCTCCAGTGACCATTATACTTTGTGGTGCAGACTACATTCTCCATAAACACAGTAGAATGGACAGAGATACATGAATGAAAAATAAGAGAACGATTCTGGACAGGTTGTGCAGGAAAGATCTATGGTATTTGTCAAGATATTGGTGTACACATTTGAGGGAGAAGTCTTGAAACTGTGTGACACAGAAGAGGTCCTGAATTAATGTCTGATGAATGGAACAATAAATCTAGACATTTATAAGTATTTGTCAAATGAATAGAAGAATGAATAGATGAGCTGGTGTGGAGAAAAACGGATGATGAGACTATGTGCTAAAATTAAAGAAAGAACAAGGGTTTGTATTTTCTCATTGTGGTAAAATATACATAACACATTTTACATTTAAGATTTTAAGTGTTCAATTTAGCGGCACTAAGTACATTTACAATGTGAACAACCATCACCACTACCCATTTCCAGAACTTTCTCATCATCATCAAATAGAAACTCTGTACTCATTAAACAATAACTTTACATTTCCTTCTCCCCAAAAACTTCTATTCTTTCTATCTACATGAATTTGCCTATTCAAGATACCTTATATAAGCAGAATCACAAAACAAGTTTTTTTTTTTTTTTTTGGGTGGGGACAGAGTTTCGCTCTTGTTACCCAGGCTGGAGTGCAATGGCACGATCTCGGCTCACCGCAACCTCCGCCTCCTGGGTTCAGGCAATTCTCCTGCCTCAGCCTCCTGAGTAGCTGGGACTACAGGCACGCGCCACCATGCCCAGCTAATTTTTTGTAGTTTTAGTAGAGACGGGGTTTCACCGTGTTGACCAGGATGGTCTCGATCTCTTGACCTCGTGATCCACCCGCCTCGGCCTCCCAAAGTGCTGGGATTACAGGCTTGAGCCACCGCGCCCGGCCAAAACAATTTTTTAATTTAGGAAAAATAAGCTTTCTGTATTTGGTTTTGCTCCTTACAGCTACATATTCTAAACTCAGAGGTGCAATCGGCGGGTTCACAAGCCACTTACGGGTTGCTTTCCACACTCTGAGCAGGACTTTACCTTTACTTGGAACTTCACTTTACAGTGCCCTGACCAGAAAGAAAGCTGGGTTTTATTTATCCTGCTCTGCCCTGCGGTTTCCAGGACTGCGCTGCATTTTGGGTCAAGCTGCAGAAAGGAGAGAAAAGGAACAATCGAGTATGTCCCACCCTCTTGGGATCTCTTTGCTCCTTTTAATAAACAGAAAACAACTTACAAAATGGGTTTTGTATATTGCTCGTTTTAGAGGCTATTACTAGCACCGTTTCTTTATGCCCACGGGTCTTTAGCCAGTGGAGCAGTCAAGTGGCTGACATTTTTGACAGGTCACTAAACCTGAAGCTGTTAGTCTCCTGTGACCCCATGTCTATGAAGAACAACCTGGAGAAGGTGAGCATCGATCTCACCCTGTCTTACATGCTAAGCGAGCACTCTACCACTTGAGCTAATTCCTCATCTGACCCAAGCCTCTCTGTCCTTTCCTTTATGCAGGAGTAGGTGTGCCGCGACTACCCACCACTTTTAGAGGCTCAGAACATAAGAAATGTCTCCACTGTTAAGGGACTCGACTTAAGGCGAGTCTACTCAAAAATGGCCAGGGCAAGAGCGCGACGGCTATTCCTCTGCGAGGGAGAGGGAAAAAACGTAACCAGGAGAAAGTGCACACTGGAAATCTGGTTCTGTAAGATTTCACGTTCCAGACTTTCAGGGAGCACGTCCCAGCTGGGGAGCGCCCGCCCAGAGCGGCCTGCTAATTTGGCACAGCTATCCAGGATGATGATCTTTTTTTAAAAAAAAGAGGCAAGATTTTTACTGTTCCTTGCAGCTCTGGACTCCCAGGAAGAGGCGGCCACTCCCGGTCGGATTCTGGGAGACAAAAGAAATCTGTTGTTTCCATTGGGTTTCAAACAGGCGACCTCCCGCGTGTTAGGCACCGTGGTAACTGCTACACCACAGAAACCCTTTGCATTGCAGGCTTTTTATAGTTTGAGATGAGCATCAAACACTTGTTTTTACAATGATTTTTTAGTTGAAAAATAAAAATGGTATATATTATGTACAACATGATGTTTTGATATATGCACACATTGTGAAATCGTTAACTCGAGCTAATTAGCATAACTATTACTTATTTGTGTGTGTCACGAGAACACTTAAATCTACTCTCTTATCAAGTATACATTATTATTAACTGTAGTCACCATACAATACAGAAGATCTGAATTTATTCCTCCTGTTTAACTGAAATTTTGTGTCCTTTGACAAACACCTAATACCACTCCCACCTCCCATCTCCTCCCCCAGCCCCTGAGAACTACCATTCTACTCTCTGATTTTATGAGTTCGACTTTTTTAGATTCCACATGTAAGTGAGATCATGCAGTGTTTGTCTTTCTGCGCCTGGCTTATTTCACTTAACATAATGCCTTCCAGGTTCATCCACCTCGAAAAGGACAGGATTTCTGTTTTTAAAGACTGAATCATCTGTTGATGCTCTACCTATTTTTTGAGAGTTTTTAATCATGAAGGAATGTTAAATTTTGTCAAATGCTTTCTCTGCATCTATTGAGATGAGATGGTTTTTGTCTTTCATTCTGTTAATATGGTTTATCACACATTTATAGATTTGTGTAAGTTGAACCATCTTTGTATCCCTGTGATAAATCCCACTTGATCATGGTAAACGGTTTTTTAAAATGTGCTGTTGAATTCAATTTGCTAGTATTGTATTGAGTATATTTGCATATATGTTCATCAGGGATATTGGTTTGTAATTTTTTTTTTTTCTTATTTTGTAGTGGTCTTGTTGGGCAGTGGGCTCCCGATAATGCTGGCCATTACTGTGAATGTGTTTGGGAGTATTTCCTCTACTTCAGTTTTTTGAAAGAGATAGAGAAGAACTGGTATTAACTCTTTACATGTTTCATCAAATTCAGCAGTGAAGTTGTCATGTCCAGGGCTTTTCTCTGCTGGTAGACTTATCACTGATTTAATCTCCTTACTTGATGTCGGTCTGTTCCCGTTCCTGATTCAATCCTGCAGGTTGCATATGTCTAGGAATTTATCCAGTTTTTAGGGTATCCAATTTGTTGGCATGTACTTGTTCATAATAGTTTTTAAGTAACCCTTTGTATTTCTGTGGTATCAGTTCTAATGTCTTCTCTTTCATTTCTGATTTTGAGTCTCTGCATATTTTTCTTAATCAGTCTAGTTAAAGGTTTGTAAATTTTGTTTATCTTTTTTAAAAAACCAACTCTTAGTTTGGTTGATCTCTTCTATTTTTTCTATCTTCTATTTATTTCTGTTCTGATCTTTATTATTTCCGTCTTCCTACTAACTTTGTAACTAGCTTAGCTGATGTTTTTCCAGTCCTTGAGGTATAATGCTAGGTTGTCTATTCTTGATCTTTCATCTTTTTTTTTTTTTTTTTT
>NW_016108233.1:336795-339595 GCF_001604975.1 Cebus imitator | reverse complement strand
CTAATTTTTTGTAGTTTTAGTAGAGACGGGGTTTCACCATGTTGACCAGGATGGTCTCGATCTCTTGACCTCGTGATCCACCCGCCTCGGCCTCCCAAAGTGCTGGGATTACAGGAGTGAGCTACCGCGCCCGGCCTTCTTTCATCTTTCTTGATGTAGGCATTTATTGCTATAAACTTCTCTCTTAGAACTGCTTTTGTTATATCCTGTAAGTTTTAGCATATTGTATTTCCGTTTGCATTTGTATAAGAATATTTTTTAAATGTTCCTTTTGATTTCTTTTTTGACCCACTGGTTGTTCAGGAGCATGTTGTTTAATTTCCACATAGTTGTGAATTTTCAAAAATTCCTCCTGTTGTTGATTTCTTTTTTCATGCCATCATGGTCAGACAGGATGCTTGACATGCCATCAGTCTTCTCAAATTTGTTAAGACTTGTTTAGTGGCCTTATATATGGCCTATCCTGGAGAATGTTTCATGTGCACTTGACCAGAATGTGTATTCTGTCTAGGACTTCCAGTATCATGTTAAATAGAAGTGGCATTCTACTGCTGTTGGGTGCAATATTGTCTATGTCTGTTAGGTTCATTTGGTCTAGTGTATATATCAAGTTCAATATTTTCTACTGATTTTGTGTCTGGATGATCTGCTCATTATTGAAAGTGGGGTACTGAAGTCCCCTCATATTATTCTATTGCAGTCTATCTCTTTCTTTAGATCTATGAATATTTGCTTTCTATATTTAGGTGCTCCAATGTTGGGTGCATATAAATTTATAATTGTTTGATCTTGTTGATGAATTGGCCCTTTTATCATAATATAAAAACTCCTTTGTTTCTTTTTATAGTTTTTCACTTAAAGCCTACTCTAAGTGTATCTGCTCTCTTTTGGTTTCCACTGGCACAGAATGTCTTTTCCCATCTTTTCACTGTTAGTTTGTGTGTTCTTAAAGGTGAGGTGAACTTCTTGTAGGCAGCATATACCTGGGTCTTTTTTGGGATATAGTTTAAAAAATCCAGTTAGCCACTCTATGTCTTTTTATTGAAGAATTTAATCCACTTACATGAAGACAATTATTGACAGTTAAAGACTTACCATTGACATTTTGTTAAATATTTTCTGGTTGTTTTGTAGGTTTTTTTGTTTGTTTCTTTGTCTCTTGCTGTTTTGATTGGTGACTTGATATTTTCTGTGGTAGTATGCTTTTCTTTCTTTCTCTTTATCCTTTGTTGGTTTACTATAGGTTTTTTGTCTTGTGGTTACTGTGAGGTTTATCTAAAACATTTTATAGTTATAACTGGCTATTTTAAGCTGATAACAACTTAAATTTCAATCCTCGTTAATGTACTTCATATATTAGTGACATAACCATGCCATATGAGTGATAGCAAAAAAACCAGAAATGTATTACAGAAAGGTGGCTAAGAGGCAAGGCCATATTAAAGTGAAGAAATAAAAATAGACATAGCTGAGAAATGAAGATGAAGATGATACACAGAACAGAAAGAACAGTGATGGCATAGAAATATTTTAGTGTGTAAATTTTGAAAGAGCCTCATATTCATGACCTGACCTTCTAAGAATTCTTAAACCAAGATAAGATGGCAAGCCGTGAGCCTCTCTGGTTTTCTGGAATGAACAAGATAATTGGCCATAGGTGAAAAAAAGAAAGATTAATCTACCCATGAGGATTTTACAATATGCCCTTTTCAGCTCTTACTGGTTTGATGAAAAGGCAACTGGCATGACAAATTTGTGATAAATAGAAGTCATCAGGTTTTCCCAGTGGCCTGCCATGATCATATAGTGGTTAGTGCTTTGCACTCTGGCTACAGCATCTGTGGGAATCTGAATATGACAGTCTCAAATCTATTGCTTTTTTTTTAAATCCAAGAAGCTAATTCTAAGGCTTTAACGGGGAGCTAGGTTTTGTGTTATTTAGAAGATGTGTAAAGAAAACCTTCTTCGACTCCTTTCTAGGCACTGATTATCAAACCAGACAAGAATGAGAAAGCATGAGTTTCTACAGTCCATCATTCTTCACCTTCCCTTTCTTTCCATCTCCACTTGCAGCAGTATCTGCAGTTGCATTTAAAAATGAGGAGCTATCCAGCTGCCTTACTCAAAGGTATTTGCAAAGTCTCAGAAGCATAAAACAACAGTTTTGAAAGTGAATTAACAATGATTTTGTTTTTTGAGAATGAGAATTGAATTCCAGGAGTAAACCTGGAAGACAGGCCAGCTTTCCTCATGAAGAGCTTTAAATGTCAAGAAAAAATATTTAAGCACTGTAAGCAAAGTTTGCTGGTAAATGAATTTAGGATAGACTGTAGCTGAATTTGCATTTCAATACCATTCCAGTAGGGCACAGAGTTGAGAGTTGAGTGCAAAGATCGTAAGGAAGGTCAGGGTATTACCATACTGGTATAAGCAGAGAAAGGATGCATCTTTAATAGGGCAGGGCAATGGAGTTCGACCCCTTCCTTCATTCAAAAATCTTTATGTGGGGACGTATGGCATGCCTCTGGGCTCTGGGGACACTGAGTGCCTATCTGAGAATTCAGCCACTGAATGGTTGCTAGATTGCATTGACCCATGTGTCATGAGTATGAGGTTCTTTAAAAATGTAATCTCATGTGGGATTACATGGAAGATTCCAAGGAACCACTGTTTCTCTACATGTAGAAATAGCATTCTGGGCCGGGCGCAGTGGCTCAAGCCTGTAATCCCAGCACTTTGGGAGGCCGAGGTGGGTGGATCACGAGGTCAAGAGATCGAGACCATCCTGGCCAACATGGTG
>NW_016108233.1:335063-336086 GCF_001604975.1 Cebus imitator | reverse complement strand
AAAAAAAAAAAAAAAAAAAAAAAAGAAATAGCATTCTGTAAAACAGTATATGGTACATGGGAGGAGAAATTAGGTCTAAGTTTTAAAGTTAAATGCAGCAACCTTATCTGTTGACTGATTGGGGGAAATTGGTGTAAATTTCCTTCCTCAATCTGAAGATCCTAGTGTGGGGATTTAAAGCAAGTTATTTTTCTGGGAGGCTGACGCCAGAGGATTGCTTGAGCGCAGGAGTTTGAGACCAGCCTGGTCAACATAGAGAGACCTCATTTCTATAAAAAATTTAAAAGTAAAACTTATTTGTGCATGATGGCATGTGTCTGTGCTCTCAGCTGTGGTGGGAGAGTGGCTGAGGTGGGAGGGTTGCTTAAACCCAGCAGGTCTAAGTTGCAGTGAGCTGTGATCATGCCATTGCACTCCAGCCTGGGAAACAGAGCAGGACACTGTCTCAAAACAAACAAAACAAACAAACAAAAAAGATCAAGGGGATAAGGAACAAAGTATTTGGAAGGAAAATAATAAAGTGAATTGAGATATTTTTTATGAACATATTCCAGGTCTTGACCAAACTATTTAGCTGTGAGTTCATATTTATTCATCACTGTTGTTTTTGTTGTTGTAGTGAGTGACCAATTATTATTTATTTATTTATTGAGATGGAGTCTCGCTGTGTTGCCCAGGCTGGAGTGCTTGTGCGCAATCTTGGCTCACTGCAACCTCTGCCTCTTAGGTTCAAGCAGTTCTCCTGCCTCAGCCTTCCGAGTAGCTGGTATTACAGGTGCATGTCACCCATAAGAGGTCAAGAGATCGAGACTATCCTGGCCAACATGGTGAAACCCCTTCTGTATTAAAACTACAAAGATAAGCTGGGCGTGGTGGCACACACCAGTAGTCCCAGCTGTTCGGGAGGCTGAGGCAGGAGAATCACCTGAACTCAGAAGGCAGAGGTTGCAGTGAGTTGTGCCACTGCACTCCAGCCTGGGTGACAGAGCGAGACTCTGTCTCAGACAAACAAACAAACAAAAA
>NW_016108233.1:304579-335037 GCF_001604975.1 Cebus imitator | reverse complement strand
AAAAAAAAAAAAAAAAAAAAAAACAGGAGGATTCACCTGAGGTTGGGAGTTTGAGACCACTCTGACCCACATGGAGAAACCCATCTATACTAAAAATACAAAATTAGCCAGGTGTGGTGGCCCATGCCTGTAATCCCAGCTACTCGGGAGGCTGAGGCAGGAGAATCGCTTGAACCCAGGAGTCAGAGGTTGCAGTGAGCCAAGATCATGCCATTGCACTCCAGCCTGGGCAACAAGGGCGAAACTCTGTCTCAAAAAATAAATACATAAAAATAAAAATAAAATATAAAGGCAGGTAGAAGGGACATGCAAGTGGCTTCTAATATACTGTCAATATATATTTTTCCTAGATCTGGTGGTTTGTTTCTTATGTTTCAAACTTTATATATACATTTTTATACTTTTTGGCATATATGGCATGTGTCACAATAAAAATATTTAAACATTTTAAAAGATAGGTTGGTGCCAGCTTGTAAACATCATATCTATCAAGATAAGGACTTTATTCTGCAGGCAAGAAGAAAGCAAAATAGACTTTAAGAGCATCCTCAGCTCAGCATTTTAGGAAGATTGAGTCTGGCCGCACTGCAAGGTAGGCAGAAGTCAGGGGAAGCCACAGACAGAGGCCCCCTGAGTATAGACACTAATGAAGAAGGCCTTGTCCAGCCAGCCAGGTGTGGGGAGGGCTCAGGAAAGGAATCAGAGACCTGGGTGAGGTGGAAAAGACAAGCCTTGATGATTCACTGAAAGTAATAAGCAAGGGAAATTTAGGATCATACTAACATTTATGGATAAGGAAATTCCATTAACCCTTGCTGAACAGTAAAAATGGTTTGAAAAGGAATCTATCAATTTTCTGAAACTGCAATAATATCAGTGTTGTTATTGGCTGTAACATAGTCCAATCTCTCTTGTATTTTTCCTAATTGTATAGGAGTTTCTACAGTTTTAGTTGGCTTCTCTGTCACTTCTCAAGCCTGTTAGTTACATACTATATATGACTAATATCTGTGGCATCCTCATATTATCAAGCAATTATCACACTTTCTGTACACAAAGGCCTTTTTTTTTTTTCTGGGTCTTTAGCATGTCTCTGTGGGGTAAATTTTTTTTCTCTTAAATATATAATACAGACAGGGTCTCACTGTGTTACCCAGGCTGGTCTAAAAAAATTTCCCCAAATTATAATTTTTAATCTGCTCTGTCAACTAAAACATTTGAAGATGAACAGCCAAGTACTCTGTTTTCCTTTAAAAATGTAGTCATCAAGCTGGGTGCAGTGGCTCATGTATGTAATCCCGTGTAGAAAGCCAGAGTAGCCCACCCGCTCTGGAGGGATCAGCAGCAAGGCTGCTGCGAACTTTGGGTGAACTCGAGTGGCGAAACCGTAATAGGAGAATGTGTGTGTCTCGGAGAAGAGCAGAGAGGCCTAGAGAGAGATAACCAGCTCTCACTGACCTTGCTGCAAGACAGTTGTTAGCTGAAGTATGTTAACTGAAGTATGAGAATCACAACCACAGGCTGTTCTAAGAAACTGCACCCTCCCCCTGCTATGTGCTTTGTAAACATATAAAATAAAGTACCTGAGGCAGGTCGGGGCCAGAGAGACTGACGTCCTCACTTTCCTGGACTGCCTAGCCGAGCTTTCTATATGTCTGTCTCTGTGCTTTTCTTTATTCCCCACCGTTCCCTCTTAGGTCTTTGAACACTTGGGCAGCCCGGGATGCAGCTTGTACCAGAATCCAGCATTTTGGGAGAATGAGGCCAGAGGATCGTTTGAGCCTAGGAGTTTGAGAGTAGCCTGGGCAACCTGTCTCTACAAATAATAATAACTAGCCAGACATGGTGGAGTGCACCTGTGATCCCAGCTACTCAGGAGGCTGAGGCAGGAAGATTGCCTGAGCCCCGGAGGTTGAGGCTGTAGTGAGCCGTGATCATGCCATCGTGCTCTATCTAGCCCAGGGGACGGAGCAAGACCCTGTCTCAAAACAAAACAAAAATATGTGGTCATCAGTTTACATATGTTTCACCCAGTTTATAAGAATTTTGGCCTAATTGCGTTGCTTCTTCATGTTCCATTGAGATTTGTAATTCAGTCCCAACATCTACTTCTCTAGTCCCTAACAAACCTAAAATGCCCTCCTCAGTTTGTAATTTGAAATGTATGTCTTTAATTTTTGTTTCAACTAGTAGGAATGGCAGAATTTTAATCTTAATAATTCTGACTTCAGTTTTCTGCTTAAAAGTGTTGAATCTGACTCCTAGGACTTCCACATGCTCTATCTCCATGTCATTGATAGAAACAATTTTTGCCCATCCTCATAAACATCCTCTCATGAGGTCAGACATCAGAAGGATGAAAAACTCCACCAAAACAGAAGGACACAGTACTCAGGGCACTGCCAGTTCCTGTTTTAACAGTGCTCCTTGCAGAGGTTATTGCATATGGCTCCTCCCACCATCCCCCCTATCTCCCTTCTGGCAACAGACTCATGCCTCTGACCATAAGATTGAGAAACGCCCCAAGTGTGACCATGAGACCTCTTAGATTTCATACACTGAAGTTAGGAGAGAGATCCACCCTTCCCTTTCCTCAGGACTGCCAGAGCCCATGTCACTTGACATTTTCTGTGACTGAAAGAATGAAGCCTCCAAGACAAGTGGAGGTGAGAGGTGAGGAGTATTCTGAGAGACAGGAGTTCCAGGTGCTAGTCCCCAAAGTTTCTTGAGTAACCTGATCCCACCAGAACTTCCTCTGAGATGATGAGCTATTCTTCCATGTTTCCCATAAATTCATTCTTTTGTTGTTGCTTAAGATGGTTTGGATAAGGTTTTCTTTCCTATAACCAAAAGAATCCTAAATAATGCAGAAGTGAAAAGATCCCAGTCATGAAACTCCCAGAGGGCAGAGAGTTTTTATCAAAACTCAGGCCTCATAGGTGAAGAAAAAGCTTTGTTACTATTAGAAAATCCTGCCAGGGACCACAAATAACAGTAAGTGGGTGGGATGGACCTAGGGAGTCTTCAAGGTGAGGACAAAGTTTTTCATTATCAGTCTCCAAGAGCCAAAGATTCATTCACTTTCATACACCCAACTGTGTCTTCTCTCCTGTGAAAACCCAGGTTTTTAGACTCCTAATCCATATTTGAACAATGGTTAGTAAAAGGCCAACTCTCTTCAGTCTTACGTAGTAGTTAAACAACAGTGTGTGTGTGGCTATGAAGTCTCGAACAACAGGCTAGGCATGAACTTTCAGAAGTTAGCCTTGTCACCACTGCCAAGGTCAGCCTAGCCAACCCTACCCAGTTTCCTCTCTGTTTGATATTGGATTCACTTTGGTTACTGGTATTTGCACTGGTTAAACTTGGATTGGTTGCAATAGTGCACATCAAAGCCAACAAGGAAGACAGCTGAAGAAGCAGAGAATTCCTGAAGGAAGAATGACAAAGAAGATGAAAATGACTACAACACTTGATATTTATTTAAAAATTACATTTCAAACAGGTTTAACAAATGAGAATGTTGTTCAGGAGCCTAAAGTACGGCTTATGCTGGTGGTAGGAGATCAGGAAAAAAAATAGAAAGTAAAAAATAAAAAATTAAGTGCAGGTTACTCTATTGATCTCATTTCTTTATCCCAGTCCTTGCCCGACTACAATTTATTTTACAAATCCGCTTACTTCCAAGATGTGGTTCTAACAGAATTTATAAGAGAAATCGATTCTTTGCCTTCTATGAAGGCAGAATTCTAACGTAGAGTAAGAACAGCTGTGATGAGCAAATGAGAAGCCAATGTATCAAATACATGCCTAGAAACTAACAGTGCTCAAGGGAAACAGTTGAAATTGATAGATATGATGGTCCTAGATTCAGGACCTACCCCAACTTCTACTCTAAAAGCCCCAAGAACACTTACCAGATGAGAGAAATAGTGTGGCACTGCATAAAAGGATGAAAGACAGGCAGAGAAGGGTGATTTTCACTTTCTTTTGCAACTTATTTACTTTCAAAGTATGCAGAGTGCAGCAGTAATGCAAGGCACACACAGATAACTGTTACTCAAAAAAAAAGGAAAAAAGGTGATGACTCATCACCTAGCTTAGTCTACTGCCTAAGGGTAATTCCCAGAACCTTAAGTTGTCATTTTAGCTCCTCCTACTTTAGTTTCTTTCCCCCCCACCCCCCACTGGATCCTCCTTTTCCTTAGCTGTCCCTGAGCAGTTTCCAAGACACTATGTCTAATGAAATGCCACCGTGCCCAGAACCAGGACTATTGATGGAACCCCCTTCCTCCTATTCCTTACTGATAAGGATAAAGGTGATTGCACAGATAAGGTGCATTTCCAGGTATCATGAAAGAAACAGGGAAGGCCAGGAGTATGAAGCTCAGGAAGGAGAGAGGAAGGGCGCTAATCATGAAAACTTGACCAAATATGAAGTAGTCTAAATTAGGGAAGAAGAGAGAAGAAAGGCTAACAGCTCTACACCTCCCTCCTGAGTCTGAGTGCCCAGAGAGCTAAAAGATGCAGTTTAAGAGCTTTAAGGCAGGAACGAAGGGCAGCTCAGGGGAAGCTTAGGAGTAGAGGCAGAAGAATTCTGCGAAAATAACTAGAATAATGAGTCTACCTGAGCTGGTATCCCTAGAGGGCCCCTGGATACGATATGCTTTGAAATGAGCCACTACTACTAGTAGGAATGTTTCCTTCAGGTATACTAGGGCAGAAAAAGACACTGACAATTTCTGGAATGGACTGGATTGGAGCTGGACCCTCACTTGATTTAGATAGAAGAATCCAACATGTGACCTCACCACTGCAGATTACAAAGAGAGCACTGAGCAGAGTAGGGAACTGCCTGAGATGTCTGTCTTCACTCAGGTCAAGAGGTTGAAGGCCAACCACAGAATGGCAGAACCAGTGAGAGTGCAGGTGAGGGTTAGAATGTCATAGAGTCTAATTATTCCAGGCTTCACACAAACAAGCACTGGGTAAAAAAAATAAAAGGGGTCAAATGACTTAGATTTTCTCAGTCCCTTTGGGATTTCTTCCATTCTTAAACACTCACTAACGCCAGTCTCCTTGTCTTGACTCCTACTTAGTTTCCAGGACTTTCCCTCCTTCTCATACCCCAACCAAATCCTTTTGGGGTCACAGACTGACCCTGTGTCCCTCACCAGTAAGAACTGAGATCTTTCTCTTTGATCTTCTTATTTGAATCACTTACTTGAACACAATCATACACATCCTTGTATTGCTACTAAGCTTTTCCTGGGCATATATCTTGTCTCTCCATCTAGATTAAAAGTCCCTAGAGGACAATCAGCCTGAATTCTTAATTTCCCACCACATTTGTCACAGTGCTTTACATGTAGCAGGATCAAAATGAGTATCTGTTAACAGCAAGGAAAAATAATAAGCCACACCACATGTCAAATACATTCCTTGGTGATGTCAAGAGAAGTAAAAATTTTTTCTGATGTTCTGTAGACTCAACATTCCCCCTCCTGAATTCTCCCCTGGAATCACAGCCTTTTTTTTCACTTCTACTGCTTATGTTCCCAGGTTACTTTCCATTTTTTCTCTTAACCTTCTTTCTGTTTCTGCCTGCCAGAAATGTTCTTCAGCTTTCATCGTTTGCTTACACTCTGTGTTCAACAGTACCTTTTTACACCGAGGCCCATCCTAGCCTTCTCCTCAACAGTAGAACCCTGTGATTCCTGCCTCTCTCCCTATTGGCAGGAAATTTAGTGACATGGTTAAGTATGCGAACTCTGTCCCCCAATTGTGAGATCCTACCTTGCTCCCCATGTCTTAAAAATGTCACCCCCATACCCTTCAATACAGCATGGCTCTGTTCCTCTTGGCACATGCATGCCCTTAAAACTATAGCTTGTGCCCTTAGTTCTAATTTCTAATACTGACTAGGCAGGAATACTGTGTTCCTGTACTAGAATGAAGGACACTTGAGAGAGAACACAGAATAATCTGGGAAATATCTGGGAAGATGTAAGTGGAAGCCAGTTATGTGTTAAAGAGCAATGGGATATACTACATCCTTTGCACTCTACCAGAATGATGTTAAGATATATAATGCCGATGAAGGAATTACCAAATAAGTGGGCAAATGAACATAAGCTGAAAAACCAGACTGTTGCTAAAAATCTCTGTTGATGTTTACTAAATGTAAGCTCTAGGAAATTGGGATGATTTTTGTGTATTTTTTTTTTCTTTGAGATGGAGTCTCGCTTTGTCACCAGGACGAATAGGTATGTGGGCACCTCCTTTCTGGGGCTCATTCCAGAGACAGAAACAAGCCTACAGTTAAAGTGCCTGTCTCTCAGAGTTATTGGCTAGCATTTGCTAAGCCCCTGGAGGTGACAGATAGCAAAGCAACGGTTTGAAAAGTGTGTACTTTGAGAGTGCAGGCATTTGCCCCAGCTATCCTTCCTGGCTCAGTGCTGAGCAAATGATGATAAATTCCAGCTCACAGCTTCTGCTTGAGGAGAGAAAGGATTGGACTACCTATCTAACATCCCAACTTTTCCAGCTGCTACATGAGGGACTGGCTCCTGTCTTGCCCGTTTTAGGATACTAATGGGACTTGGCATACTCTAGCCCTCTGGGGGCCACTAAGAACAAAGATGATGGTCTAGATGACCATGAAGATTTGAGGGGGACCCAGGCAGGATCTCTGGCTGGACTAACTGGTAAGTCTCTTTTATATTAGGCCAGTCTGTGAAGACTGAGAGAGGTGGTTGTTTAATGTGAAGAAACCAATACAGGATCAAGAAAAGTGAAGAAATATAAAAATGTGCTCTAAATAAAAGAAAAAGACAACTCTCCAGAGATTGACTGTAATGAAATGGAGATAAATGATTTACCACATATGAGAATTCAAAATAATGGTCATGAAGATGCTCACTGGACTGGGTGCGGTGGCTCAGGCCTGTAATCAATCCTAGCATTTTGGGAGGCTGAGGTGGGCCTAGGTCAGGAGTTCAAGATCAGCCTGATCAACATGGTGAAACCCCATCTCTGCTAAAAATACCAAAAAAATTAGCTGTGCATGGTGGCACACACCCATAATCTCAGCTACTCGGGAGGCTGAGGCACGAGAATCGCTTGAACCTGGGAGGCAGAGCTTGCAGTGAGCTGAGATCTGGCCACTGCATTCCAGCCTGGGCAACAGAGTGAGACTCTGTCTCAAAAAAAAAAAAAAAAAAAAAAAAAAAGATGCTCACTGGGGTCAAAAGATAAATTCATGAACAAAATGAGAATTTCAACAAAGAGTTTAAAAAATTACATAGTAACAAACAGAAATCACAGTGTTAAGTATACAATAACTGAAGTAAAAATTCAATAGCGGGGTTCAACAGCAGACTAGACCAAGCAGAAGAAAAGGATCAGTGAACTTGAAGACAGGTCATTAAAAATCATACAATCAGAGGAGAAAAAAGAAAAATTGAAAAAGAGTCAACATAGCTTAAGGGACTTATGGGACACTGTCAAGCTGACCAACTGACAATACAATAGTAATAGATTTCAATACCCCACTTTGAATAATGGATAGAACATGTGGCATGTGGACAGAAAAATCAATAACCAGCTAACTTGAAAAGCACTATAGACCAAATAGACCTATGAAACATATTTAGAACTTTTCACTCAATAGCAGGAGAACATTTCAGAAGCACACATGGAACATTTTCCAGGATAGATCATATGTGAAGTAACAAAACAAGTCTCAACAAATTCAAAAAGACAAATCATACCACATGTCTTTTCCAAACAGAATGGAATGAAACTAGGAATTAACAGCAAGAACATGGTAAAATTCACAAACATATAGAAACTAAATAACATAATCTTAAACAACCACTGGTTCAGTAGGAGATCAAAACAAAAATCTTCAGACAAATAAAAAAGAAAATACAACTTATCAAAACTTATCAGATATAGCAAAAGCAATCCTAATAGGGAAGTTTATAGTGACAAATGCCTTCATTAAAAAAGAAATCTCTCAAATAAATAACTCAGATTTCAAAAGACTGGAAAGAACAACTAACTAAATCCAAAGTTAGCAGAAGAAAGAAAATAATAAAGTTCAGTACAGAAATAAATCAGAGACTAGAAAAAATAGAAAAATAATAAAGAGTTTTTTTAAACATAAACAAAAAATCCTTAGCTAGATAACTAAAGGAAAAAAGAGAGATTCATAAATAAAATAAAAAATGAAAGAGGGCATTACAACAGATACCTCAGAAACAGAAAAGATCAATTATTATGAACAATTATATGGTCAACAAATTAAATAACCTAGAAGGAATGGATGAATTCCTAGAATAAACAGCTTACCAAGCCTGAATCAAGACTAGAAAGCCTAAACATTTTGATAACAAATAAGGAGACTGAAGTAATAATAATTTTTAAAAACCTCCTGTCATAGTCTGTTTTGTGTTGCTTTAACAAAATACTTGAGGGCAAGCAATTTATTTTAAGATGGTAAAAGAGGTTTATTTAGCTCAGTTTGGTAGGCTGCGAAGTCCATAAGAAAGCATCCCATCTGGCAAGGGCCTTGTGCTGCTTCAACTCATGGTGGAAAGAAGAACAAAGGGGAAATGGGTGTACAAAGAGACAAAACACAAAAGGCAGCCTCACTTTATAATAACCTATTCTCATGATAACTAACTCAGTCCCAAGGGAATGAGATCTCACTCCAGTGAGACTGCATTAATCCCTTCATGATCCAAATACCTTTTAAAAGTCCCACCTATTAGCACCATTACATTGGCAATTAAATTTGAGTGTGAGTTTTGGTGGGGACAAACCACATACAAACCATAGTACCTCCCAAAAAAGAGAAGCCCAAGACCAGATGGTTTCAGAGCTGAATTCTACCATATATTAAAAATAATAATAATACCAATCCTTCTTAAACCTTTCCAAAAAAAAAAAAAAAGAGAAGTAGAGGTAATATCACTCTGATATCAAAGCTAGACAATGACTCCACAGGAAAACTAGACTACAGGCCAATATCTCTGGGTGAACATAGATGCAAAAATCCTCAATAATATAATAGCAAACTGAATTTAACAACACATCAAAAGCATTATACACTGTGACGAAGTGGAATTTATCCCTGGGATACAAGGGTGGTTTAAAATACCCAAATCTATCAATGTGATATATCACATTAACAGAGTGAAAGATAAAAATCGCATAATCATAGACGCAGAAAAAGCATTTGACAAAGTTCAACATCCACTGATGATAAAAACTCTCAACAAAATAGGTACAGAAGAAAATTACCTCAACACAATGAAGGCCATTTATGAATATTCCACAACATCATAATCAATAGGGAAAAACTGAAAGCTTTTCCTCCAAGATCTGGTGCAATACATAGATTACCATTATCTCCATTTCCTTTTTTTTTTTTTTTTTTGAGACGGAGTTTTGCTCGTTACCCAGGCTGGAGTGCAATGGCATGATCTTGGCTCACCACAACCTCCACCTCCTGGGTTCAAGCAATTCTTCTGCCTCAACCTCCTGAGTAGCTGGGACTACAGACGTGTGCCACCACATCCAGCTAATTTTTGTATTTTTAGTAGAGACAGGGTTTCACCATGTTGACCAGGATAGTCTTGATCTCTTGACCTCGTGCTCCACCCACCTTGGCCTCCCAAAGTGCTGGGATTATAGGCGTGAGCCACCATGCCCAGCCTACCATTATCTCCATTTCTATTCAACATAGCACTGGAAGTACTAGCAAAAGCAATTAGACAAGAAAAAGAAATAAAAGGCATCTGAATTGAAAAAGAAGTAAAACTGTTTGCAGGTGGTATAATTCCATACGTAGAAAATTCTAAAAACTCCACCCAAAAAGCTATTAAAATTAATAAATAAATTCAATAAAGTTGTAGGATATAAAACAAACATACAAAAGTCAGTTGTGTTTCTTTACTCCAGCAACAATCTGTCTAAAAAGAAATTTTTAAAAATATCAACTATGATTGGTACACAAATTTAAATACTTAGGAATAAATTTAACCAAGGATGTAAAAGATTTATAAACTGAAAACTGTAAAACACTGATAAAAGAAACTGAAGACGAAAATTAAATGAAAAGATTTATAGATAGAAATAATATTGTTAACATGTCTATAATACTCAAAGCAATATTCAGATTCAACACAATATCAAAATTTCAATATTTTCCACAGAAATAAAAATATTCTAAGATTTGTATAAAACCACAAAAGACCTTAAATAGCCAAAGCAATCTTGAGAAAGAAGAACAAAGTTGGAGGCATCATACTACCTGACTTCAAAATATACTATACAAAGCTATAGCAATCAAAACAGCATGGCACTGACATGAACAGACACATAGACTGATGGAACAAAATAGAGAGCCCAGAAATAAATCCTCACATTTACAGTCAACTGACATTTGACACGGGTCACAAGAATACACAGCCGGGAAAAGATGGCCTCTTCAATAAATGGTGCTGGGAAAACTGGGAACCCACATTTAAAATAATAAAACTAAACCCTTTTCTTACACCTTATATAAAATTTAACTCGAAATAGGTTAAAGACTTAAACAGAAGACCTGAAATTGTAAAACTCCTAGAAGAAAACACAAGGGAAAACCTCCCTGACACTGGCCTTCGTAATGATTTCCTGGAAAGGACACCAAAAGCTCAAGAAACAAAAGCAAAAGTAAACAAGTGAGACTACATCAAACGAAAAATCTGCACAGAAAAGAAAACAATGGGCAAAATGAAAAGGCAACGATTGGCTGGGAGAAAATATTTGTAAACCATATATCTGATAAGGAGTTAATATCCAAAATATATAAGGTACTCATACAACTCAAAAGCAAGAAACCAAATCTGATTAAAAAAAAAATAGGTAAAGAAACTGAAGAGATATTTTCCCAAAGAAGACATAAAAATGGCCAAAAAATGCTCAACATCTCTAATCATTACAGAAATGCAAATCAAATCCACAATGAGACATCGCCTCACACCTGCAAGAATAACCATTTAAAAAATATAAAAAATAACAAGTGTTGGCAATGTAGAGAAAAGGGAACTTCTTTTTTTTTAAATCCACTTGATATTTTATATTGTGGGTGGGAATGCAAATTAGTACTGCCTTTACGGAAAACAGTAGTATGACCGTACTTCAGAAAATTACAAATAGAACCACCCTATGATCCAGCAGTCCCTTTTCTGGGTATATATTACGGAAGTAAAATATCTTGCACCTGCAAATCACTAAGCTAAACGGAACAGTCAAGCTGGAAACTGCTCAGGGCAGACCTGCCTCCCATTCTACTCAGTCTTCCCTCTGCTCACTGAGACAGATGCAAACTCTGATTGCCTTCTTTGGAAAGGTTTATCAGAAACTCAGAAGAATGCAACCATTTGTCTCTCACCTACCTGTAACCTGGCAGCCCCCTCCCTGCTTCGTCCTGCCTTTCTGGATAGAACCAATGTACTTCTTACATATATTGATTGATGTTCTCCTGTCTCTCCAAAATGTATAAAACTAAGCTGTGCCCCATCCACCTTGGGCATTTGTAGTCAGAACTTCCTGAGCCTGTGTGACGAGGTGCGTCCTCAACCTTGGCAAAATAAACTTTCTAAATTAACTGAGACCTGTCTCAAATTTTGGGGGTTCACATCCCCAAAGGAAATAAAATCAAGATCTTGAAGTGATAACTGCATGCCCATATTCATTGAAACATTATTCACAATAGCCCAGATATGGAATCAACCTAAGTGTCTGTCCACCAACAAATGGATAAAGTGTATGTGGTATCTATACACAATAGAATATTATTCATCCTTAAAAAACAAGATCCTATTTGCAACATGGATAAACCCGAATGTCATTAAGCTAAGTCAAACAAGCCAGACACACAAAGAAAAATACTGGTTATCTCATATGTGGATTCTAAAAGAGTCAAATACATAGAAGCAGAGTAGAACAGTGGTTACCAGGGGTGGGGACGTGTGGAAATGTTTGAGATGTTGGTCAAAGTGTACAAAGTTGCAGTTCTGTAGGATGAATAAGTCTAGGGACGTCATGCAGAGCATAACTATAGTTAATACTGCCTTGAGCACTGGAAACCGCTGCGAGTACACTTCAGGTGCTCTTACCACTTACACAAAATACTAACTGTGAAGAGATGTATTATGTTAATTAGCTTGACTGTAGAAATCATTTAACTGTGTACATGTATCAAAACATCATGTTGTGCCCCTTAAATACATAGTTTTTATTAAAAAAAAAAAAAAACAACAAAAACCTGGCATTAAAAGGCCAGCTAATTCTGCCTTAAATCTCTCCTTCCGTTCCACATTGTCCATCCATAAGAAAGACGCCCGATACTCCGTGTAAAGCACACGCGCCTGCTAGAGATAGCCCTGTCCCCATCCTCTGCTCGCAAACCCTCTGAAGCACAGGTCTTTAGCCTGTGCTACAGAAAATGTCTACATTTCCTGCAAAACCTAGTTTAACGCAGCGTAGACACCCAGCGTTTCCGAGCCCGGTCCCGGGCCTGCTTCGGATGCTTTGGCCCAGAGAGGTTCAGCTCCCAGGTCCCCGGGAAGAAATGGGGCCCCGCTGCAGGGCTGCTCCTCGCAGTCTTTAGCCGCGGAGAGCGCAGCGCCACTTCCTTCCAGTGGCTGCGTCCTTCGGTTTCGAGCACTTTTGTGAAGCAGGAACGGACGCGAGCGGAACGGAACAGAACAGAATGGCTGTGGTAAATCCCGCTCGAAGGATTTCGTGATCCTCTCGGGGACTCCCCCACCCGCACTCCGCGCGCAGAGGCTGAGCTGCTCGGACGCAGAGAGGGGGACCCAGGGAGAGGCCAGGGAGGGCTCGGGAAGCCGCGCCGCAGCGGCGCCCGCCCGCCCACACGGCCGCCCCTGGGTCCTCCGAGAACGCCGGAGGCGGAGCGAGCGTCCGCCCTTCCCAAGTCACCTTGGAAAGAAGTATTTGCTTTCGCTTCCGCAAAGTAGGCTCCGCGCTTTCGGTACCAGGGGCTCCCGTGGAGTCCGCAGCTGAACCCGGTCCGCCTTCGCACGCGTCCGGGCCAGAGGCGGCCCCGACACTCAGGGCGCGCGCCCGGGTAACCCGTGCTGTGAAGACCGGAGCGAACACGCCCGAGGTTCCCGTGTAGGCCGTGTAACGAATGACCGGAAGTGGCAGCCGGGTGCTCCAGTGGCGCAATCGGTTAGCGCGCGGTACTTATATGGCAGTATGTGCGCGAGTGATGCCGAGGTTGTGAGTTCGAGCCTCACCTGGAGCATTGTTTTCCAACCCAAGAAAGCACCACTTGAAGTGACTTTCCCCCTGTAATCCTACTACACCGTCTTTAACGTGTTTGGAGTTGCGTACAGACTGTATTGTTATTGGTTTCCTTAGCCCTTTTAGAATCAAGCAACGCCAAACACCAAGGAAATCCCTTGCGCTGCAGACTTAGGTGGACCCTTCTGTCTCCACTTTGCATGCCGACCTCAAGTAAAGAACATCGTCTCGTCTCTTTTCCTTTCTTTTCTCTTTTCTTTTTTCTTTTCTTTCTTTCTTTCCTTTCTTTCTCTCCCTCCCTCCCTCCCTCCTTCCTTCCTTCCTTCCTTCCTTCCTTCCTTCCTTCCCTCCTTCCCTCCTTCCCAGTAGACAGTAGAACAGCTCCTGGGAGAATTTACAACGAACTTCCTGAGGGTCTGGGAAGCTGAGGGCTGGAGCAGGGTTCGGAGAGTGAACAGGAAGGGCTTCTCCCCTCAGTCACTGTAGCCTCAAGGTATGACCAAGGTGGGGGGTCATTGTTTAGTCAAAAACGAAGCAGGTAGGAAGAGCAGCAGGTGGAAGGTTGGGGAGGTGGGGACAAACAGGAAATAAATGGTCGTTGTTACCTGTTTGAATCCAGAGAAAAATACCTGGCCCTCTAAGGGGGAAGAAGCCCCTCAGTGGGCTGGAGAGAGGAAGCCCTGGGATAGCCCCAGCACCAGGGGATCTGGCCGGGGCGGAGGAGAGGCCGAGGCCGGCGCTGGTGGAGGAAGCCGGCAGAGGCCTCCGGGAGCCCCTGGGTTACACTGGCTACTGTGGCTTGTGCCACTCTGTGTGTTCCCAGAGTAGCTCCTATAGGCGTAGTTCCCGTAGAATGGCGGCCACTGGCCCTGGTTCTGATAGTACTGGTTCCACTGCTGGGCATACTGCTGATACTGGTCACATCTGGGCCGAGGGTAGGTCTGTGCAGTGGAGGTGGTGGTGGGGGTAAGGGGACCGGGTTGTAACCGCCGTAGCTCCCAAGCTGTAGGCAGGTGGTGGTGGAGGTGGAGGTGGTGGGGCTGTGGAGCCCTGGCTGTAACCTCCCTGGTTGTAGGGTGGCTGTAGCTCAGCTGTGGAGGGCTGTGGCTGCTGACGGTAGGGATGCTGGTATTGGGCTGGTATTGGTGCTTGAGCCAGGGATGCTGCTGTTCTTATGGTAGGTACAAGCCCCTGGGGGTTTCGAGCAGGGCTGTAGCTGGGTGGTGGCGGTGGCTGCTGGGGTGGTGGCTGAGGTGGCGAAGGCTGCTGTGGTGGCGGCTGTTGCTGGGGAGCCTGGTTATAGCCGCCTCTGTTGTTGGAGTTGTTACCCCGGTTGTTGCTACCCCAGCGGTTCTGGCTGTTGCCACCATCTCCGCGGCTCTAGAAACCTCCTCGGTAGTTGCCTCCTCCACCGCTGCCTCGCCCTCAGTTCTGGAAGCTGCCACGGCTGCCTTCAGGTGGTCCTCAGTCGTGCTGGAAGCCACCGCCACCTCGGTTGGTTGTCGAAGCGCTTTTCAGGCAGTGGCCCAGCCTTGCGGCCTTCCTCGTTGTCCGGCGTCACTAGCTTGTCTGCTTCCTCCCGATGCAGCTCAGTGAACAGAACCTCATCCCGGAAGTCCCCAACATCTGGCAATGTGAAGCTGGCTTTCATTTCTAAGACCGCATGATCTGGGAGATGCTTCCCTTCCTCGTTGGTTCGCTTTATGGTTCGGCCTTTTAGGTCCGGTCAGTAGGACAAATTACAATAGCTTTGTGCTGGAAGCCTTCAAATGGTCTCATTTTTCGTCTCTGGGCTGACCCATAAACGTTTGTCTTATCTAGGATATAGTTGCGTCTCTTGCGGGCAGCAATCTGAATGATCCGATTGAGGCACTAGGTGGCCTGCTGGGTTAGAACGTCCCAGCTGCAAGCAGAGTTCCGCTGGCGGCCCGTCACCCGCATCTTATCCATGATGGCATTGGTACCCAGGATGTTGTACTTCTTGGAAGGGTTGGCGGCTGCATGTTTGATGGCCAGTGTGGTCTTGCCACCAGCAGGCAGGCCCACTATCATCAGAATCTCACATTCTGCCTTGCTCTTTGGTCCAACTGTGCCCTCGATCTGCTCACTAAAGCGCAGGTGCTGGCTAAAGGTAAGCCACAGGAGGACAGAACAGTAGGGCTCTGCCCTCTGTGTGAAGTTGAACTCTACTGCGCAACTCTTCACCAGGACATGAGGATAGAGGGCCGGACCTCGCCCGAAGGCTTCCTTCTGGATTCGGAAGGCAATGCCCATTCACTTTTCCGTTCTTGGTAAAGGAAAGTTCCACGTCATTTCCACATTAAAAGTCCAAAAAGCAGCCAATCACATAGTTCTCTGCAAACTTGTCTCTGCAGTTTTCAAACTGGCTACTGGCGGACTTCTTCCCAGTGTCGCCATAGCTGTAGGAGAAAGACGCTTCCCCTAGCTGGGTGCTGCAGGAATCCAGGGACCAGCTGATATGGACCATGGTAGTGTCAGGCTCTGTAGATGGAAGGTGCTTCCTGGAGATTTCCTCATTGATCTTCATCTCAGAGCAACACAGCTCCATCTGACCCCTTAGCTGGCTCGGGCTCCTGACCACAGGTATGCAAAGCCCTCAATTGTGAACGGATAGTCACTACTCTGATCTCGGGCCACCTTGAAGTGAAGATCACAGTTATATGTGTCAATAGTAACAAGGGTATCATAAAGTCATCTTCATCCTCTCATGAGGAGGCTAAGGAGAGCGGCCACTCCTATCCTCTTGGTGCTCAAGTACCCCCGCCCCTGATTTTCTTCATAAGACCTCTTTCAACTCTGGAATCTATACTCTAGACGGAGTCTTGCTGTGTTGCCTAGGCTGGTCTTGAACTCATGGCCTCCAGTGTTCTTCCTGCCTCAGCCTCCCAATGTACTGGGACCCAGGTGTGAAACACCACACCCTGTCTGAGGTTATCCTCTGCCATTCTTTTCCTCCCTCAGTTTGTCACCACCATACAGTCCTTCTTTCTGTTTTTCTGACACCCCAAGCTCATTCCTGCTTCAGGCCTTTTACTTTTGGTATACCCTGTGCTTTCAAGTCTTAATCCTATCACAAAGGTGATGCTAACATATCAGAACTTTGTAATCATTTGAGTCATAGCTCAACTGTCACCTCTTTAGAGAGACCTTTACTGACTACTTCTTATTTTGTTAACAGTTTCATTGAGGTGTAATTTACATACCATAAAATTCACTAATTTTAACTGTACAATTTTCTTACAGAGTTGTGCAATTATCATTATGAATCAGTTTTAAACCACATCTTCCCAAAGGAGAGATTTCCAATCTTTCCCTCATGCCCATTTACAGTCAATTTTACCTAGCTCCAGGCAATCTCTAATCTACTTTCTGTCTCTATAGATTTCCATTTTCTGGATATTTTGTTTAAATGAAATAAGTAATATGTGGTCTTCTGCATCTGGACTCTTTCACTTAACATAGTGTTTTTGAAATTCATCAATATTGTAGCAGGTATCAGTAATTTGTTACTTATTATTGCTAAGTAGTATTTCATTGTATGGATATTCTCCTTTTACCTCTCTGTTCACCAGTTGATGGACATTTGGGTGGTATCCCTATTTTAGCTAATATGAACAATACTGCTCTGAACATTTACATACAAATTTTGTGTGACGTGTTTTCATTTCTCTTGGATACCTGGGAATAGAATTGCAGAGTCATATGATAAATTTATGACTATCTTAAAGGAGCTGCTTTCCAAATAGGCTGCTCCATTTTACATTTCCACAAGCACTGATGAGGGTTCCAGATTTTCCGAATTCTCACCAACCTTGTTATTGTCTGTCCTGCATTTTTTTAAAGTAGCCATGCTGGTGGGTACAAAGTGGTACTCACTGTGGCCGTCAGCTGCATTGCCTGAATGACTAATGATGCTGAGATTTTTTTTTCATGTGCTTAATAGCCATTCATATGTCCTCTTTGGTGAGCTATTAGAATCTTTTATAGAATAAAAATAATAATGTAAAAAATTTAGTAATAAAGTTAAAGAACATTATTTTTTAAATATTTATTTTTTTTGTAAATAATTAGGGCACATGTATTATTACATTGAAATTTTCCTAAGAATGCGGTTTGAGTTTGTTTAACACAAACAAGAATAGTGCAGAATTATACTATTCTTCATATACAGAAATGGAAGTAGGACCTTTTGTTTCTTTTCTTTCCTGTCATCATTATCTTGATTAATAAAGGTGAAAGAGTCTGCATTTATGCCTTTTCTTATGGTCGTTTTCTGCCACAAGTTCAAGATACGTTTTAAGCCATGGGTCACACCTATCTTTGCCCTCACTTATGAAGACTGATCATGGTGTCATTAGAAGCAATGTCATATTATTGTAGAACAACTGTCCTTTCTGCAAGGAAATTATTGTCCCAAGAGATTGAAAATTAAACTATTTAAATGCAGGTTCATTTATTATTATGATAGTGCTCTGACTGAATAAAGTTTTCTGGGAATGTTTAATGACACTGAGATACTGGCCTAGAGTCAGTACTTTCCTTCTGATACTGACGTTCTTGTGTTCAGAGAGCACAGTACCCAGAAACCCCAGGTCTACCCCAGCTGTGTCAAAAGAAGTGGTATACAGTGGAAGCAGAACACCTTAACATCGCAAGGCCTGCCCAGCTCTGAGGGTTCAAGTACATGTCAACACTTCACTTGCTCATGTCTCAACTCATGCAACATTCCCCAGCTCACCTCGTACTTACCTGTCTACATATACTTTCATTATGGCTTTTGATTTAAGTATTTATTGCAGCTAGGCTTGATTTCCTTATCCATCATCTAACCTGAGTCAGCCTTAATGACTAAATAATTAATTCAATATCATGATAGATCAGTCACTCTGCCAGACAATTTAGATTTTCTTTTTTGAGATGGAGCTCAGATAAAGAAAAGCTTTTAGGACAGGTTTTTGTATTCTAGGAACACAGGTGGAGAACAGTCTTTACCCTTGTATTTTCTCTCAAAGTCTTATTCATTCTGAAGCAACTGATCAAATGGGAGTTATCCATCACATAATTCTCCATGTAAACAGCTAGTTGCCTGATTAAATTATCTTGAGGAAAGAAATGTGGCCCAGTAAAAGTAATATTCCTTAGTCAACTTTGCATTTAGAGATGGCCAAGTAACATAATTTTACCAGTCTATTCAAATATTTGATGGGTATTTCTGTAAAAGATTTGTTTTCCTGAATTATGTATGTATGTAGTCTCTCTTTACAATCTCTTTTTCTTTGTTATTTTCCCCTTTTCCTCTGTACTTAGAATGCTGATTAAATAACTGAGCAATAATTGTGCCAGCCAGAAGATAAAAGCCATATGATAGAAATGGAGGAATGGGAGGCTAGACAGAATCTGTCTTTACAACTTCCTGGAACCCCTTAACAAGCTTTACATTGCCTAGTACCAAGGTTCTTCTTAAAACAAAAAGTAAACCTATTTTTTAAGCTTTGGTTAAGTTAATGCTCTGACATACTCAGGCAAAAGCAACCCCTAAAGTATACACCCTTAGTTCCTGGGGGAATCATTGCGGAAAGTAATTTCCCCCAGTTTCCTAGGTGAGCACTCTGGCATTTAGCAATGCAGACATCCCTGCTAATCAGCACAAAGGGGCTGAGACCAGCGTAACCAAATATTAGAAAAATTTTAATAATTAATATATAGAAATTATTTGTCAAGCTGAAACCTATGTAGAAGGAGAAAATCAAATCTGCCCAAGAAAAGAAAAGGAAACAGGTTATGAGAATGAGAGTATTTTGAGTATCCTGATCTCTGGGCTGGAATTATTTGCACACCTGGAGTTCTGAAGGTAGAAGACACGCTTGTGATGTTTATACAGATGATAAGCCATGTGCCCACTGCTCCAGCCCATGTGACTCTGAAAGACGATATCCCGAAGAGCCATGAGAGAGAAAAAGCCACCTAACTGTTTGCTTAGATGGTAGCATATAGCAATAACTAATATACAGTCTAATTTCAGACCTGTTCATGCTATTAACTGCTCTAATGTAGTAGAGCAAGTTGGAGCTTATCAGAAAATTAAAGACCCAAAAGAGGAAGAGATAAGGAAGAACTTGCCATGCAGTCCGTAGTTTGAGCTTTCTCTACAAGGTGGTCCTGGGACTGATGGCGATGGCCTGGACCACACTGAGGAGACAGGTGGTACAGATGGAAAGGCCCTGAGCGACCCTCCCTAAATAAATTGAAGTTTTACAACCAACATTATCTAGGAAGTTTCTGAAATTAAAAACTGCAGTTATATCTTTTCTATTTGTAGTACAAATAATGATTATATTTGAGAAAACCAAATGAAGGAGGATATGTTCTATGGGTTTTTCTCAGAACCTATGACAAAAGTATATACATGTCATACAATTATAAGGAAGTTTCCCACAAATCCAGGTCCAGTTAGGAAAGGGAAGACTATTCCCCGGATCAGGTTACTCCAAGTCATCTTCAGACATCATGGACAGAGCTAGGAAAAAACCTTTTGTGAAATACAAATAAATAAAGATGATATATTTTTTCATCTGTGGCTTTTCTCTGTGTTAATTTCAGTGAAAAGAACAGTTTCAATTATGAAATATGTAAGTGTACACGATTCTGTCGTAGGAAACCCCTCATCTTATTTTTTATCTCTTTCTTCTGTTCTTTTTGCTGCCATTGGTACAGAGATGATAACTACAATTTAAACATAAACTTCATATCATGCTTTCACTTGCTTTTCCAAGAGATCCTTCTATGTATTCTTCATGTCTAAAATTTACATGACAATTTTATATGACAATATAATATTTATATTATATGACAATATAATATAAATTAATATATATATATATAATATATAAATGTGTATTCTATATTTATACATAAAATATATAATTATTTTAAAATGTATTTATATATTTTAAATCTTTTTACACAGATGACATTTTGTTGATGCTTAAATGCTGAATCTATCTGAATGTGAAGCATGTTTTTAAAAATAGTTTTCGATCATGATTCCAAAAATAACTTGGAAGACCAGTCAGCCTTCCCTCCTCTAATATTTTTCTTATTATTCAGTAAAAAAAAAAAAAGGAAGTGTTTTATTAGTATCACAGAAGCTAGTCCCTAATCTGAAGCAGAGCTTTGGAACTTTGGGAAGATGAAGAGGGGGCCAGAAAACTGTGAAACCCTAGAAAAAGATAAGAAGAAACAGACATGAAAATATTTGATAAGGACATCAGGGTAGTGAAGTGTATACAGGACATTCATTTTTGACAAATTCCAGATCTCTAAATATGTAACCATTTCTTATTCCACACCTATGAGTTAATACTGCTGTTCTTGTTATTAAAGCCTGTAGCTTATTTCACTATGGGCTGTCCTGTTCAGATCATGTGAGGCTTTGTTTAATGCATTGGTATAGATGTTAGTCTGTCCATTTGGCACTGGAGGAAACTGAGGCAGAAAGGCAATAACTAATATTCCTAAAGTTACAAAGTTTCCTGGCATAAGAGATGGGTACAAGCCTAAATTCATGCAGTTCATGTTGCCAGAGACATTTAAGACAAATTAAGATAAATCTAAGGCATCTGTTATTGATTGATAGGCTATGAAAGGGGAGAAGGCTTGTAGAAAGGCATTCCAAAGTCAATCCCGGTTAGATCAAACATCCTGGTTTCTTTTGTTTTGGGGATTTATTTGTAGTTTGATATAAGTTCTAGATAAGAAGTGGGACCAGAGAGGTTAATTGTGAAAGAGTAAACTTTTGTTCAGACCTAAAAGTAAAAATCAGCTTGGACTGGTAAAGATCAAAGTAGTCTTTCTGTTACCAACATTGGGAGTACAGACAAAGGTAGATCTGGTTACAGAGTCAACTGGACACATTGGTTACATAGCAGCTGTCTAATGCCGTAATTGCACCGTTTGAGTGATGACTCTTTTCTTAACAATGTGTCCCCAACTTGCTTTGTATATCCAGATATCAGTGATCTCTAATTTATAAACTGCTTTCATCTTGTGACAGTATGCAACAACTCGTTTATCTACTTCTCCTAATCCCCTTTGAGAAATATCCACACATCAACAACTCCCCTTAGAGGACCCTCAGATCCATCAGTGGGAACTCACACCTCTCCTAAATGCCCTCATAGAGTGACATTCCATGGTTCCTCTCGGGCACCTTCCCTGGCTATATCCAGTTTATGTATCTGATTGATTTTCAGTCCATAGGCTTGTTCCTGTTTTTGGCTGATTAACCATTAATGGTTGAGGTCCTACAGTGAAATGCTACGCAGTTTGACTTGATGAGTACTTGGAAAACCCACTGAAAACTTGTAAGTACTGAAATCACACATTCAGTTAGGGGTCTTGAAAGATAACTCTGAAATATTGAGGAATATGAATCAAAGATATGAAAATTAGGAAGAAGACATTAAAACCAGAAATCGTTATACTAATCAAAATGATAGATATATAGGCATAACAAATAAAGGAAGTATCACAGAAGATAAAAAGTTGCTAAGCTTGAGAAATGTTAAAGACATTGAAGCAAAATAATTTTATGTGTGTCTGTCTGTTGGATGTGGAAGAGGCAGAGGTCAAGGGTGAGCACCAGGCTTTTTAAATTGGCTGATAGGAATATGACAGAATGAAGTAGAAAATGGAGACATTCAGGTTGGGGGAATTTTTTAGTTCAATTCAGCGTATGCTGAGATTTAAAATATGTGGGATATATGAAAATTTGAACAACCAAGTTGGCATTGCAGCTCTGGAGATCAGGAAAAAAACCTGTCTCCCAAATTTAGATTTTTGTATCCTCTTCCAAGATGACATTTAAAGTCACATTGAATGTTCATCAAAGAGTGTCACAGGGAAAGGATTACAGTTCTTTGGACAAAAATCTGCTCTGTTATGTATATTATGACTTTATCCGCTAGAAATGTGCTATGATATGAATTTTTTTTACAGATACAGACATATCATTATAACTGTTCCTTTCTTCACACAGCATTTCCTGGATCCAAACATTTTTTTGTTCATGAAGTTAGAAATGGTTTTGAACATTGTCAAGGGAACAATATTCCTGTTTCTCACTGGAGTTGGCATTGTGGGGAATGTTTTTATTTTTGCAAACTATATGTGCATTTTCTTTTGGGGCACTGAGAAGAAATCTTTACACTTTATTCCTATCCATTTAGCTTTTACAAATACCATACTTCTATTTTCCAAAGGAATACTCAAGACAATAGCAGCTTTTGGTTTGAGAAACTTCCTAGATGATATAGGCTGTAAAATTGTTGTTTATCGGGGCCGTTGCATCTGCCCCAGTAGCTTCCTCACTGTAGTCCAGGCTGTCACCATCGGTCCCAGAGCCTCCATGTGGGGGAAGCTCAAGCTGAGGTCAGCAGGGCATGTCCTTCCCTTGTTTCTCTTTTCTTTTTTCTGGGACACTCAATTCCTTGATAACGATGAACTTACTCTATTCCATCACAAAGAGCAACATGAACAGATCACAAATTAGTGAAAATGATAACTACTGTTATTTTCTAGTAAGGAGATGGGTAATAAGACGGATTTTTCTCACACTGATAGTCTGACAGGAGGCCCTGTTTCAGGGTCTCATAGGCTGGGCCAGCAGCCATGTGGTGTTTCTTCTCCACCAACATCACAAGCATGTTCTCCACATTCAGAACTCCAAATTTCTGTACAAAACTCCCTCCGAGATAAGAGCTGCTTAAAGTGCTCTCCTTCTGATGCCCTGTTTTGTTTTGTTGTATTGGACAGATTGCATTATTTCTTTATATTTAACTTCATCCTTAGAGCAAAATTTCATAATATCAAATATTCAAGAATGTTTACCCTTGGTTATGAAACTCTCAGCCCATTTGTGCTGATTCACAGAGATAGACATGTGGCTGAATGTTGGCATGTTCAGTAAGACTTGAGAAAATGTTTTGTTGATCTCTTCAGTACGCAAGTTGGAAATAACTGTTCATTTTGCTGTGCCATGTATTTTTAAAAATCAAGAAGAATTACTTAAACATATAAGGATAAATTCTCATACAACAAACCTGCTGACCAGCAGCCCTGATCTGATGTAAGAGATCCTAGAAATCCTAGAGAGACTCAGCTCTCTTCTTAGTCTCCATCCTTCCATCCTTCAGGAAATAGCTGAAATTCTGTGCATTTATGATGGCTTTTTTCACTACTAGGCTTCCAGGAGTAAGAAACAGTAGAACAACCTGGAAAAATCTATCAAAATTACTGGTGCGTTCACCTTTTGACTCAGGAATTTCACATCTAGGGCCTAATTTCTCAGATATACTTGCTCACTTAAGAATTACAGTAGGAAAAATACATATTGTGATACATTATTTTAAAAATACAATGAAATGCCATCTAGCAAAAGGAGCTATTTTGGGCTATTTAAAATATTTATATGTATCCATTCATACAAAGGGATTTTATGGTTTTTATGAAGAAGTAGATGAGTTCAAAATGCATTGACATGGAATGATACTCAAAGGTTTTTTTTATTAAAAGAAAAGCAATGTGAAAGTCGTAGCATTCAAAAAACAACATAATATAATTAATTTGGAATTATCTACATCATTAATTTCTGCTAGAATACAAAAAAAACCCAAAAAAAACTGTAAGAATTGTTTCCTGGTTGAAGAGAATCTAAGTAAATGAAAGCATAGTAAATAGAATTTTATTTTATATATTTTTCTGTTTTCTGATTTGTTAAACATGTAAGTGTATCTCTTCAAAGTATATAAATAAATTAAATTAGATAACAGTTTATGGCTTGTTACTAGACATCATTTTTTAGTGCCCTGGCACTCCCTACAATATTATCAATCTAGTCCCTCTATTATCAGAGCTACAAAATTATCCGGTTCTGCATGAATTTAAGTGAAGAACTTGGTTTCAATTTTTCTTAAGTTGGAACCAAAATACATATTTGGATAGAATGTATAGTTCTGGCAGTAAGGTATCTCATCAAGCCATTTGGAAAAATATTTAATAAAATAAAAGTGAACAAGAGACTTAAGAGACATTTCAAAAGAACGCATGTTAAATATTATTGGGGTCTTGCTTACTTGCTTTTATTCCATCTTGTTTTCTTGACCAAATAAACCAAAGTAAAAGTTAACAATTTTCAAATAAATGTATAAGTAAATGAAAATCTGATTACTAAACTATAAGAAATAAGTGAGAAAAATGATTCCTGTTTATAGTGCTCATTATACCAAGCATAAGAAAATGAAAGCAAAGAAAAACAGAAGAGAGGAAAATAGTATTCGGCAACACATTGAAATAAGTGTACTGTATTGGAAAGTGAATGAAAATTTTAAGTAGGAACAATGAGTTGCTTTGGAAAGATTGGCAATAAATATTTAACTGGCCCATGGCAGCTTCTATAATCAATATTTGATTACTGATTAAACTGATCGAACCATCATAACAAACCACCATTCATTTTTCCCCTTTTTGCTCAAAATAGGTACAGAAGAGAAACATAACACATGAAAGGTGAAATAGTGCAGAAAGCAAAAGGCATATGAAACTCCGAAAACCAGAAATTAATGTAGACAAAAAGGCTGGAACTTGTAAGTAAGGTAGAGGATACAAGTTTGTGATGCCAGGTTCATTAATGTAATGACTGAATTCTTTTTTTCAAAATATTTTAAGTCCTGAAGATATCCTTAATGTGCATTTGGTAGGTGGAATTTTTTTTTTTACTTCTCAATTTCTATCACACTCTTTTGGAAGATATAACACACATGGTATATTGGAGATTAAAGAAAACTAGATTTATTTCTTGAAAAATAAGCAAAATAAAAAATCAAGAAATACAGAGTGAGAGAGGGGATGAAAGATAACTACTGCCTTAGATTTTTCTCCTGTTTTAGTTATTACCAGTCTCAAAGAATTCATGATTCATTCAATGGTGGAAACATTTCAAGGTTGTAATTTGGGTGCCTGCTTTCACTCACTCAGGGACTTGAACACAAAATCCTCAGTTTAAAATGCAGATGTACTCTTGACCAAGCTATACAAGCTGTAAAGTGGCTTTCAGCTAAAAGATAAGAGGACTTTTACATGCTACCTGAGTCCTTTTATGTTGCTTTGAAGATGATTTTTTATATCCTCTGATCACACACAAAACAGCAGCCTTTAATATACATATTATATGAAATATCAATTTTATACTATTAAAATATACATTCCAGATTTGATAAACAAAAGCATTTTGGTGCATGTTGTTATGTGATGAAATGCAAGATCTTGTTATGACCTTGTGCCCTAATAAGCGCAAAAGTCAGTGGTCTGAAGCCATGCTAAAGACCTTTGTGATCCCACCACCCTCCCTGAGTCTGTCATTCCCACTTCCATACCACTGTTGAGGCAACATTCAGAGGATCTCATAATGAGCAAAATAGCAGCTTTCATAAAAAGAACTTTCTTCAGCCCTATCCCAGCCACATATGGGGTGTAATAAAGTCTTGTCAATTCAGTGGCCAAAGTGTAACTTGTTATTTTTTTCATATCATATTGATACATTGTGTCAAGAGTAAGAATTTCTGACCTTGATTATCATCTTTTGATGAAAATATTTCAAGACATGCACACACAGACATACACCTCAAAAATGAGAGACTTGAATTGGCAAAATATTATTGGAGGAGTCCAGAGAACTTACTTTGAAGCTGTGTCTGCCTATCAATCACACTGGTTAACTTAGATTTTAGTTTTATTTATAATGCCTTGGAAAAGCTGATGGAGATTTTGAGGAAGGGATCAAAAGGCAAATTTCACTTGTTGTCTTCTTGGTTTTCTAATTGTAGCTCTGCCTTGGTTGGTCAGTGTGCTCTATCTGTGGTTGAGTGTCTTCATCTCTGAAATGGAATGCAGAATAACAGCATTATTAGTTTTTAGGGCTATTGTGAGAAGTAAAAAGGTAAGTGCCTTTACAATAGTACATAGTAGATACTAAGTGTGAGGAAACAAAAGCCTTATTTCCTTTAATTGTGTACTCACTTAGCAAACGTTTACTATGTTGCTTGACATTCTGGATAGGCTACACTAAATAGATAATGTCCTAAAAGAATGATTTTCTTTTAAATCTGCCTTTTGTACACTGCAATTACATATGCTGTAATTGTTTGTTACCAATCACTTTGTTACTTATGTTCATAATTATTCCATTTTCTAGCACTTCATTAGTTCATGAAAACTTCATGACAGGCACATTACTGTTGGGATCCAGCTAGAAGAACCAACACAATTATGTGAGCCACATTCATACCAAGTATGTGTTTCACTTTATAATTGTCTTTTGTATTGTCGTCATCATCATCACCATCACCGCAACACCATGACCATCATCACCATGGTCTCACCACAATCATCATCATGACCATCTTTATCAATATAATTTCTCTATCCAGCAACTTTGTTCAACTTCCAGCTATCTATCAGTCAGTTAGTTGAAGGCCTGTGGCCAGACTTATAATAAAGATCCTTGACTGGCCCATTTTCTTAGTCCTCTCTCACCTGAATAAAAATTCAGGTGAATAGAAATGTCACCTGAAGAGAAATCTTCTGAGAATGTCAGCAGGTAGAGAACCTCCCAAACTATAGAGATTTGGGAGGCAGTTTTTACTACCTGACTAAAAAGATGGGCTTCTAAGAGATTTTTTTAGGGTCAAATTTTTGAAGGATTCAGTATTTAGTTTTAGAGGAATATAGAGACTTCAAAGTCATAAAACAGATACAGTAATAATGATTTGTGATTGGGATGCAACTCTGTTTTAGGAGATCTTAAACTGATATAAATGTCTATTTTTAATTAAACTTTGTATTGCATATATTTAAGATGTATAAAATAATTTTTTGTATACATAGTGATATGGTTACTACAGCCAAGCAAATTAACATATCCATCATCTCACAGTTATCCTTTGTGTATGTGTATGTTAAAAGTATCCAAAATCCACTCTTAGAGAATTTCCGGCATATAATACAATATTATTACTGTTGTTCTCACGATGTACATTAGATCTGTACACTTATTCATCTTAGATACTACAACTTTGTACCCTTTGGCCTGTCTCTTCATTTCCTCCCCTACTCTTCCACTCCTGATAATTACCTCTCAACTCTGTTTCAGTGTATTTGAGATTTTTGTGTTTGTTTTTTAGATTGCATATATAAGTGAGATCTTGTAGTATTTTGCTTTCTGTGTCTGGCTTATTTAGCTTAGCATAATATCCTCCAGTTTCATCCATGCTGTTGCAAATGGCAGTACCTCCTTTTTAAGGCTGGATAACATTTCATTATACATACTCATATCACATTATACCACATTATATATATACACACACTGCCGGGCGCGGTGGCTCAAGCCTGTAATCCCAGCACTTTGGGAGGCCGAGGCGGGTGGATCACGAGGTCAAGAGATCGAGACCATCCTGGTCAATATGGTGAAACCCCGTCTCTACTAAAAATACAAAAAATTAGCTGGGCATGGTGGCGCGTGTCTGTAGTCCCAGCTACTCAGGAGGCTGAGGCAGGAGAATTGCCTGAACCCAGGAGGCGGAGGTTGCGGTGAGCGAGATTGCGCCATTGCACTCCAGCCTGGGTAACAAGAGCGAAACTCCGTCTCAAAAAAAAAAAAAAAAAAAAAAAAAAAAAAAAAAAAAAAAAAAAAAAAAAAAAAAAAAAAAAAAAAAAAAAAAAAAAAAAAAAAAAAAATATATATATATATATATATACACACACTATAATATATATGTATTATAATTTTTACAATGTTTTTCTTTGAGACGGAGTCTCACTCTGCGGCCCAGGCTGGAGTGCAGTGGTGCGATCTCAGCTCAATGCAACCCCCGCCCTCTGGGTTCAAGCAATTCTCCTTCCTCAGCCTCCTGAGTAGCTGGATTTACAGGCATGCACTACTGCCCGGCTAATTTTCATATTTTTAGTAGAGTTGGGATTTCGCCATATTGGCGAAGCTGGTCTCGATTTCCTGATCTCAAATGATCTGTTCGCCTCGTCCTCCCAAAGTGCTGTGATTACAGGCATGGGCCACCACACCTGGATGTATAATATATGTTATATATGCACATTATTATGCACATGAGCATGCACGCGAGTGCACATGCACACACACATCACAATTTCTTCCTCCATTCATCCACTGAGGAAGATGGAAATGCAAATACCTCTACCAGGTGCTGATTTTATTTCTTTTGGGTATATAGCCAACAGAGAAATTGCTGGGTAATTTGATATATGTATATATGTATGTGGTGTTTATGTGTGTGTGTATGTGTATATACATATACACATATACATATATACCCATATAAACACATATACACATATAGATATTGTGGAAAGGTAAAATAAGTAAATATTTAATGGTGAATGAATCTTGTCATTTGTCAGGAAATTTTATATCCGTTCTCAGTTGTCTTCTGTAACTGTATCTTTAAGCCACATTTTCTATTTTTCAAGAAACTTGAGTTTAATTATGAATACATTCATATTTATCAATGTAACTAAGCATGTTATTACTCATGATCTATATGGCCTAGATGAGGACAGTAAACATCTCAGTAAAATGACTGGAATATGAGTCCTAGGTGGGTCCCCTGATGTGTAGAATGATGCTGATGTTTAGTAATCTTTATGATCTTTCCTTGGAGTCTGAGTTCCCACTGGTATAAAAGTAAATGAACTATTTATTATCCCTAGAAAAGTTGGATTTTGGAAGGGAAATGTATATTATACTTTGAAAATGAAGAGAGAACAAGTGTTTGGGGTTGAGAGTATGGATTCGTATATGACGTATGTAATCCCAAGACCATTGTGTTGAGTTCAGAAATTATAAACTATTTATTCAGTTGATTTCAAGATGAAGAGAAGTGCTCTAAGTTGTTTGTCAAAGAACTGATTCTTTGGGAAATTGTTGGGTTCAGGATGAATAATTATTTTGAACACTGAAATATTTAACCTTTAATTTAACATCTCAGCATAGTCCTATGTCCCAGCTCCATCTATGCATGAACATGACATACTGTTTCTTAAGGAGAAAAACGTATTTTTATGGAAGTGGAATGTTGAGCCTGAACCAGAGTCGCTAAGTTTTAGGGAAGTTAGGAATGATTACTACTCCTAGATGTGTGTTTCAGAGAAATTAGCTAAGATTTTTTAGGCTTTCAAAGTGCAAAGAAAACAGTTGAATTGCAATAAGAATTTCAGTATTCTAACATTAGTAAGGTGGGCAGGAGTTAGAGGAATGCCTAGTAGCCTCATAATTATTTTAATCCACTCAGTAAATCCATGTAAAATTCAAATGAAGTACTAGTTTAAATCTACTCTCCCTTTCAGAAAAGATTGATTGCTCTTTCCACGTATTCAAGATAATCTTTGTTTTGATTTGTCCTTGCAAAAGAGTTTCATTTTTGGTAAATAAATAAACAGGCACTCTATAATAATTATTGAATAATTGAAAGAATGAACTGAATGAGAACTATCTTTTAAATTTTTGAAGGCATCAAATTCGGGACAGCAAAATGAAATTGAAAATATGGATTAATTCAAAACATAAATCTTAACATGAACGTAAAATGTGGCTTAGATGTATTAGCTAATGACCTATTATAAAATATATCTTGGTGCCTCTGAAAAGCTGACGTTAAGAACTTTCTTATGAGATTAGGAATATTTTGCTGAGATTAGGAATATTCTTTCTGAAAAACTTATGGTAGTGTAAATATTCCTACGATTTGTTAGAGCAAATCGTCGAGGAGTCCCTCAGTAATAGTACAATCCAACTTTCAAAAGGGGTAGAAGTGAGGTAAGAGAACTTGGGAAATCGAATTTTTCTAGCATTTTAATTGAAAGCTAAAAATGGAAATGAGTTAAATTGCTTAGAATAGTATAGCAAAGCCAGGCGCGGTGGCTCACGCCTGTAATCTCAGCACTTTGGGAGGCCGAGGCGGGTGGATCACGAGGTCAAGAGATCGAGACCATCCTGGTCAACATGGTGAAACCCCGTCTCTACTAAA
>NW_016108233.1:291449-304417 GCF_001604975.1 Cebus imitator | reverse complement strand
AAAGTAGAACAAAAGAAAAATGTTCCTATAGGTCACAGGTCTTACCATAGCGTAGTAGTTTAAGCTATCATCAGAGCATCCACAGAAACAACCCTTTCATTTATGTAAATGAATGATGGAGTGATAAACATTATTTGGTAATAAACTCTTTGAAGAATAAAAATAAATAATTTGGAAATAAATTGTACTGTAAATACTAGCAGTTGCCACCTTTAGGTGGCTCGTTGGTCTAGGGGTATGATTCTCGCTTCGGGTGCGAGAGGTCCCGGGTTCAAATCCCGGACGAGCCCACTTCATTTTCGCCCAATAAGCTTTAAGGGTTTTTAAAGTATTTACCCAAATATTCATACTCAAAAATATGTACTTTCATCACTTGAACAGTAGCCGAGTACTGAATCCCGGATCTCCCCTAAGGGCAGACACCGGAATGCTGATGCGGCTGCAGCAGCGCTCGCCCACCTCAGTCCGTCTCTTCCCAAATCCCGAGGGGAAGGCGGCGGGCAGCTTGTGCGCGCGTGCGAGTGCGTGCTTGGCCGAGTGCTGGAGGGGAAACATGAGTTGCAGTCAACCGGTTATCTTCCTCTTATAGGAAGGAGGATTACAGTTTCCACTTTTAACTCCAGCTCGGTGATCACTCCTAATGTTGACTACTCCCGCCGCACTGGAAAGTGAACGTCTCCCCGAGTGCGGCTGGTGCAGCCACTCCCACTGCAGTCGACTGTTGTTAGGGTGTCACCCTCCTGCCTCTCCTGCTTTCCCTGGTCAGAGTTCATTCCTCTATTCCTCCGGCGGATGCATAGGCAATGAGCACTGCATGCCAAATTCAGTGCCGAAAGCCCTCCACTCCAACCTGGGCAACAGAGAAAGACTGTCAAAAAAAAAAAAAAAAAAAAAAAAAAAAAAAAAAAAAAAAAAAAAAAAGAGAACACAGAAATCAGAAAACCATCAACAAAAAAACAAGCCAACATCCCTAACTGGAATACATGATTTGATGATGTAAAAGAGTTCCCAAAACAATGAATGGAAACAGAAACACACTAAGGCATATCTTTCAGACATCGCAGAACATTGAGGACAAGGAAATTATCCTGAAATAGTTAAATTAAAGTTCATTGCAAATGTAGAATCAGTAATTAGAATGACTTTGTACTCCAAATGAATACTGAAAGCTAGAAGAAAATGGAGAACTCTCTCAAAATCCTGAAATAAATCTCAAAAGCCCAAAAAATATTTCCCAATCATTCTATCAAGTTGTTGGAGAAGTATTAAAAAGTCTCATCTACAATAAACTCTTTCTCAGGAAGCTGCTTTTACAATGTATTCCACCAAAATGTGAATGTATATTAAGAGAAAATACATGAGAAATTGGGCATCCAACACCAGTAGCAAGGAAATAAAATGTATACTATGATGGTGAAGGAAGACATCAGGATGTAAACCATATCAAGTTTAGAAATCACTTAGTTAATTTTTTGGCCAAGCTTTTATGGTTGTGATAATTTTTTTCTAAAAATAATGTTCAGGAAACAAAATAGGAAAGATAGGTAAATAATATTGCCAAACATAATTACATAAACAGTGATTACTCATTCAATAAAAATTCTGATATAACTATATTTGAAGGAAAAATTGGTAAGAAGAATGTGGAGGTGCTTATGGTGAGGAAGAGAAGTGAATCTTCTATTTGTATAATGGGAAATCAATGGAAAACACGAAACTTAAAATTAATATGTGGCATATGTATTAGTTAGAGTACAATTTTGTCTCTGCAACAAAGAAAGACCCAAAAGAACCAAAGCTTAAAAGACACAGACATTACTGATCTCTTCTGTGACCATCTGAGGGTGTAATCAATGCCAGGGTGATGCTTCGGCTTCATGGTATTTGTTCCGGTCTTCTATGTCAGGGCACCCTCCTTCCTAGAGCTTGCTGGGTACAATCACTATTTCATGAAGGCTTCATTCTCAAAAGCAGATACAGGAGGAGGAGATAAATAGAAGTTCTTTCTTTCTTTTATGGGCATAACTTGAAAGCTTTACATGCATTTTCTCTCTTATGCCGTTACTTAGAAGTTGGTCACTTGATGAGGCTTACTGTCAAGGGAAGTCATTGTAATCTTTTCATGGGTGGCTATGAGCTCAGCTAATTTTCCATTTCTTGGAAGAAACAAAAATAATGAATGGACAATTAGCCATCTCTGCCATAGCATGATATTTGGAGGCATGCTGGTAAAACAACACAAAATGTCAAATGGCTGAAAATGTTTGCCTCTACTAACAGGAGTAAGAAAGGAAAAACAGGACGACTGTTTTGCACACACATATTTTTGAAGTAATTGAGTCTTTAAAACATGTGTGGTTAACTTTGATTAAAAAATTTGTTAATTAAAAAAAGCTTTGAACTAATAACCAGTATGGATAAATAATTCACCCAGGCTAAAGTGAGAAAGGAAAAGAGCATTCCACAAGGGAAAATAACTTGTTGGAAGAGGAAAACTAGATCCATCTTGATGCAAAATCCCAAATGGGACTGAGCATGGAAAGCAAGGGGTAAGGGAGCGGGTTGAGTTGAGGTTGAAGATTTCAGGCAGGTCAGTGCAGCAAACGCTAAAATAGAAGGGCTCTTTCAAAGAAAAAGAAAAGGATGATTCTTTGTGCATTCACAGAAACAAGCAAATATCCTTACAGCGAGAGTGTGAAAATACAGTAGGGGTCCATTCCTGCAGGATTTCCCCCATGCTCCCTGTTGTTCAATCTGTAGTTGATTTGCGTGTGCTTCAAAAGAGAAATCGACTCCGGTGTGAACGGTTTTGGGAACCTCCGCTTCCTGCTGGCTCGCAGGTGCGCTCTCCGGACGCGGCGAGCAGACAGAAGGGCTGAACAGGCTCACCTGCCGCCCCAGGTCGAAGGCAAACCCCGTGCGTCCCGTCAGCCGGGTCAGGCCTGCCGCCTGCTCAGGTGCCTCCTGCCTCGGGACCAGGACGCCGGAGAAAGGGAGAGACCGGCCCGGCAACTACGTTTCTGCCACATCTCAAACATTTGTGAGTCCCATGAAAGCTAAACTCGTTTTTTCCCCTCGCAGCTTTTCCATTCAGTTCTTGCTCATTCATGTGGAAACGAGCCATCTCCACGCCTCCCAAACATCTCCAAACGGTTTCCTAAGACTTTTTTTTTTTTGCATTGTTCTGTTTTCAGGTTCTTGGTACACTAAAACTTCTTTTAAGGCTGCCTGTGGGTTCCGATTACAAACTCTCAAAGAAAATGCTCAGGAACCATGCTGTATCCAGACGAGGTGGCCGAGTGGTTAAGGCGATGGACTGCTAATCCATTGTGCTCTGCACGCGTGGGTTCGAATCCCACCTTCGTCGAATGAGGCCTTTTAATATGAAAAGAAAGAAACAATATCCAAATCCAGCCAACTTTCCTTTCATCTCTCCTGGAGTTCTGATCCCTGGACTTGGAGAGGAGAAAGTGGTTCTAGTAAACCTGTCAGTATTAGGATGTTGCTGGGTATCTTTAAGTTTATGCTTGATTGGGTATTGTCAATATTGTTTGTGTGGTCAACTTAATGAATATTCTTCAAGTGGGATTCCTACCTGATGACTGCAAAAACGCCTTTGAGCCTGAGAAAGGGGAGAGGGGAATAGAGAGGGCAGGAAGATGATGTTGCTGGGTATCTTTAAGTTTATGGTTGATTGGGTATTGTCAATATTGTTTGTGTGGTCAGCTTAATGAATATTCCTCAAGTGGGATTCCTACCTGATGACTGCAAAGACGCCTTGGAGCCTGAGAAAGGGGAGAGGGGAGGTGTAGGGCTAAAAAGGGGGAAAAACTCGAGTGTGGTTACTCCAGCCCTTTCTTTTAGAAATCATTACAACTGTGGACATTAAAATAAACTCATCAATAAGATAAGCAGAAAACAAAAACAAAAACAAAACAAAACAAAAAAACAGCACAACAGGGTCGGGCGTGGTGGCTCATGCCTGTAATCCAAGCACTTTGGAGGCCAAGGTGGGCGGATCACCTGAGGTTGGGAGTTCAAGACCAGCCTGACCAACATGGTGAAACTCCGTCTTTAAAAAGAAAAACAAACAAACAAACAAACAAACAAACAAAAACAAACAAAGAAAAAAACAGCATGAGAAACACACCAGGAGAGAAATTTAGTTACTTAAATGCTCAAGACAAATCGAGAGACCAAAATTGAAGAAACGTGTAGCACTTGGCGGCAAGAGCTTAAAAAAAAAAAAAAAAAAAAAAAAAGCGGGGAGTGGTGGCTCAAGCCTGTAATTCCAGCACTTTGGGAGGCTGAGGTGGATGGATTACAAGGTCAGGAGATCGAGACCAGTCTTGTTAACAGGGTGAAACATGCCCAGCCTGGGCAACAGAGCAAGACTCTGTCTCAAAAAAGAAAGAAAGAAATGAGCATATGTATACACCAAAAGACGTACACAAAAATTTTCATAGAACTTATATTCATAATAGGGAAAATGAAAAGCTAAAAGCAACTGAAAAGTAACCAAGACCATTACATTTTAAATTGTTAACATTTCCTGAAATTGTCTTGTAAAACAATGTCTTCTTTAAGTTTTTAAAGTACAGATGAACACTTTAATCTTAATAAGATGACATCATCATTTACACAACATTGTGAGTCAACCAAATATTTTCCCATGTGTGTATAAATTTGATCTCAGTAAAACAATTTTAGAATTCAAATCTATAAACTTTAAAGTATTGATTTTGTAACATGATTAAAAGTAAATTAAAATATATTAGTGTGTTCCAGGCATGGTGGCTGACGTCGGTAATCCCAGCATTTGGGAGGCTGAGGTGGGCAGATCACCTGAGTCCAGAAGTTCGAAACCAGCCTCAGCAACATGGCAAAACCCTGTCTCTACCAAAAAACAGAAAGAAAAGGGCTAGGTATAGTCCCAGATACTTGGGAGGCTGAGGTGGGAGGACTGCTTGAGCCTGGGAGGCAGAGGTTTCATGAGCCAAAAATGCACCACTGCACTCCGGCCTGAACAACACAGCCAGAACCTGTCTCAAAAAGAAAATATATGTATATTAATCTGATCATCTCCCATATAGCTTTTTTACATAAAATTGACTTTTTCAGTTTGTAAATATAAATATTTAAACATATTTAAATCCAATTTTGCTGAAAAGCCTAAACACAATGTAAAAGCTATTGACTTGCCCTATTACCAGTCTTACAGACTCTTATAAAACAAAAGGTATACCACTATAGCTTCTCCCAACTATCCAAATGCTTGTAGGTCAGGTGTAAAAGTTTTGTCAAGAAAACACAAAAGAAATGAGTATCAGGGAAGACTACACACTGCAAAAACAAAATTCTGTGAGGACTTGAACCCAAGACCTTTTTCTTACCAGAGAAGGAAGTTTAATGACAAAGCAACAATTCCGTCATAAAAGCTAATTTATGTGATATTATAGTATAGACATTTTAAGATATACCAGAATTTTAGAATTTGAAAATCACGAGTCACATTTTGTTTTGAGCAGGAAACATATTAAGACAAATTTCCTTCAAACAAGACATGATTGTAATCCCAGCAACTCAGGAGACCTATGCAGGAGGGCCACTTCAGGCCAGGAATTTGAGATTAACCTAGGCAACACAGCAAGACTTCGTCTGTAATAAAATAAATTATTGTACTAGCACACACCTGTAGTTCTAGCTACTTGGGAGGCTGAGGTAGGAGGATGGCATGAGCCCAGCAGTTTGAGGCTGCAGCGAACCATGATCATGCCACCGCATTCCAGTCTGGGTGACAGATCAAGATCCCATTTCTGGGGGGCAGGGGGGGTAGGAACCATACATTGTCGAGGCCTGAGCAGAGGAGGCTGCCGACTATAGAAATTGCAAGTTACAAAGAAATTATGTTTTCTACCTTGAAATCTATAAAAAGTTGCTCTAAAGAAAAAGAACCAGCTCTGACCAGGCACGGTGGCTCACACCTGTAATTCTAGCACTTTGGGAGGCCCAGGCAGGTGGATCATTTCAAGTCAGGAGTTGGAGACCAAGCCTGGCCAACATGGTGAAACCCCATCTCTACTAAAAACACAAAAATTAGTCGGGTGTGGTGGTGTGTGCCTGTAATCCCAGCTCTCAGAAGGCTGAGGCAGAATTGCTTGAACCATGGAGGCGGAGGTTACAGTGAGTCAAGATTGTGCCACCGCACTACAGCCTGGGTGACAGAATGAGACTCTCTCAAAAGAAAAGAAAAAGAACCAGATATTTCCACTCTTTTCAGAACAAATCAACAGATTGAAGTTTACTCCTGTTGACAAAGTGTGAGGTCACAATGTGATACTTACTATTCTTGAGGAGATGGAATGTTCAGAAAAAAAGCCACACATAGTACATGGTGGAAGAGCAAAAACGCAAAACAGGCTAAAAGAGCTGTGAGTTTAGAAAAAAACAATAGATCAAAAAGATCAAGAATGGACATTAGAGAATGAAACTGAAGACAGAATAGGGAGTAGGGGTCCCAGGCATGAAAATAGGAAATTCTCTATGAGAAAGGGGAAGAACCTGTAATTGGACTTGAAACATACATTCTAGGTAGAAATAATCTCTTAAAATTTAGCTGGAAAAAACGTATATAGCAAGTAATGGTCTAAAAATCCAGATTAAAAGGATGTAAGTTCTTTTGAAAAACTGAGCAGAGGAGTTACTTTATCAAAGTAAGCTTTGAAGTAAATTTCTTATCTGTCAGGAAGCCTGGAAGATGGTGAGCCTAGAAGTGGAGAAACCAGAAACTTTTCAAACAAGCAAGGGCCCCAGATGCTAGGCCATGTTCCTTCAGCCTCTGAAGTCCACAGTGAAAACATGTGACACAGCATTTACTCCAAATGCTACATGCCATGAATGGAAAGAATGCAAATGTGCAGGAATAACCTACATGAGCTGACGTGTCATTGGAGGTGGGGGATGTATGTCTAATGGATAAAAGAGGGCACAAATCTGTGAATACGTGTCAGGTGAACTGTTGGGTACACGAAGAGAAGGAATGTGGAGAGAACATGAGCTGATATAGGAGGAACACACATTTCAGAATCAAAACTACTCTGGTTTCTAGTACTGGCTTTGTCACTTACCAGTGTTATGACTTTTTTTTTTTCTTTTATCTTATCAGTGTTATGACTTAAGGAAGTTTTCTCCTCTGAGGCTCAGCTCCATCTCTAAAATGAGGATAATAATGTTTGTGGAAAAAATTAAGTTGGATTAAATAAAACAATGTAAATGACTCATATTTTATGTCTCCTAATGCATAGGCCTGAATAGATGATGGTGGTGGTGATTTTTTATGATGTCCTTTTGGTGGTACTTTGAAGAGGAGTGTCTCAGGCCATGTGGTTGCAAAGGCAGATTTAAAATAAGGGGACATCTAGGCTAGAGACAAGTTAGCCAGCATTCATCCTTTCAGTTGTACGTCACCTACTTGGTACTAGGGCCAGAGAGGAAACAAGGGCTGCTGAAAGAGTAACTGACATTTCTGGAGGTGGGAAGACAGAAATAATTAGAGCAAAAGAGAGGGTGAGCAAGGAATGGTGTTGACAGCACAGCCCTCAAGGGTTGGGTCCTAAGTTCAGGGGTGAAAAAGGAAGCCTTGATGACACATAAATTCTTACAAGCCAGTGTTTCTCTTCTGGGAGAAATGGAAACTCAGAAACCAGTGCTCTCAAAGAAGGGAAGTTAGGTATGATTTCTTGGGAGCCACAACCCAACCAGGCTACAGGGCTTTCCAAATAATACAGTCCTGAGTTTGAGCCTTAGAGAGGGCAGGTATGTTTTCAAGTCATGCACTGTATCAACTGCCGTTTTGGTATATGAAAAGAAAACACTGTATATGCTAATAATCATTAACAAAAAAAAATTCAGGTAAAAAGAATTTTTAACAAAACTGAATTAGCTTTTTTTTTTTTTTTTCCCCAGGAGCAAAAACTGGGAATTCAGCTGTAAGGAACACAGAATGACAAGTTGTTTTTCATCTTCTGGATCATCCCCTAAGGAAAGTAAAGAAAGTTCCCTCGGTATCTTCCAGTTGGCAACAGCGGAACAGAGGAGTATGACTTTACTCATAGATGTGCTTTCCTGAGCACTGTTTTAGAAGCTGAGAAATACAAGTGATCAAAATATAACCTACCCCACAACCCTCAAATCCAGTGCCAAAAAAATTTGTGTGGAGGGTTGCACAGTAATAATAGTAAGCCAATGAAGAAGTAAAACATAGCATCTCAGATCTTGATATATATTATGACCAAAAAATAGTTGTAAATTGGAACAGGAAACACAGATGGGGTGCTCAATGACAAGGAGGCCTCATGGGCAAGATGGTTCCCTGTGTTAGGACCCCAATATCCTTCCTTACAAAGAGTGGGGACCCCACCCTAGAAAAGGAATAGCAGTTTAGCCACCCCACAGCAGCTCTGGCAGGGCTGTTTTTGGGTACCTTCGTGGAGAAATCCACACACTGCCCTTCATTTAAAATATGAGCATTAGCCTCATCCTCAGAGAAGATGCAGCCATTGTGGGGTTAAGGTTTCTCTCCTCAGGTCACTAGTGTGGGTGTGCCTGCTGAGAAGTTTCAGCCACTCCACCTGCAATAGGAAAGACAGGTAGTTAATGAGAAAAGCAAGAGGCAAAACCTGTGAAGAACATGTGACCATCAGCCATTTGAACGAAAAGGGGCAAATTTGAATGAAAGGGGGCACATTTATTTGTGTTTCTAAAAAGATATTCCAGGCAGGTACACAGGAAACTAATTAAAGTGCTTCATTGCGGTATATCAAAGATAAGACACAGCCAGGCGTTAGTTTAAATGACAAAAATAGATTTTATTTAGTAATCACTGACAGTGGGGAACCATCTGGGTTTCATAACTGGCCCATACATATCTACATCAGGCTCCACACCTACTGCAGAACCTGGGAGACGAGGGACCTATCTTCAGATGTTGACTGAAACAAACGGTAAATTCTTTTGGCGGCATCAGTTGAGTTTTCTCAGGCAGGTGCTCAAGGAGACCGGGGCCATTAGGAACTATGTTCGGGTTTGTTTAGGTCTTTTTAGGCCAAGATGGCTGCCTAGTCCAGAAGAGAGCTCAGAAGCTGCCTGGAGTTTGGTCAAAAAAAGAATATTTGCCAAGTAGATGAGGGAACTGGGCGGCTGGGGGCTGTTCGAGATGGGATGATTTATGGCATTCTTTGTATATGCAATCATTAAACCATAGCAATGAAATGCCTAATCGAAATCGTAAAACTAAGCAAAGTTTGAGCTACATTATCCTCTTATCGCCACAAGATGGTGACAGCGCTTCACAACTCGCCCGCGGGAAAGAAGGAGGGGGCGGCCCGAGAGCTCCTCCCTGTGCCAACAGCTGCTCTCCAGCCCGCCAAGCTGCCTGACGTTCTCTAAGTGCGGTCGCCAGCATTCCTCTACACGCTCATTCCTCTCAGTGTAGCCCTTTGTTGACCAGAAAAGAAATACGTTCATTGATTTGGCCAGCTTTATCATTATTATTATTTTAACCTTTTTTTGTACCAACAACTTGCCCATTTTTTTTCTTTATCCAGAGCCACACTGGCGGATGAGGGAGTCTAAAAAAAATCCCAAACATGAAATCCCAAATATGTTAATCAGGAATATTTTCACAAAGATCCTAACAGATATGGATATAAAGAAAATACACTTAAGATTTTACACCTAAGAAAATTTTAGGCTGGGCGCGGTGGCTCACGCCTGTAATCCTAGCACTTTGGGAGGCCGAAGTGGGTGGATCACCTGAGGTCAGGAGTTCAAGACCAGCCTGGCCATCATGGTGAAACCCCATCTTAAAAAAAAAAAAAAAAAAAAAAAAAAAAAAAAAAAAAAAAAAAAAAAAAAAAAAATTTAAAAATAATTTGTAACATTATCTAATACCTAGCCGTTAAAGAAAGAAAATCTTGAATTGTCTCAAAAATTTTTTATAGTGATTTTTGTCTGAATGGGACCCCAACAGATCCAAATATGGCAAATATGACTGCTGTTTGTTCCTCTTAAATCTATTATGATCCATAAATTTACAAGTCTCCAAGTAGCCTGCCTGCTCTTTGAAAAAGGAATTGAGAGACCATAATCTGGGTGGGAATTCTCACTGATCCTGGATTGCCATTGCTTTTAAACCATTCTTTGAAAAGGGTTTGGGAAAAAAAAATGTTTTGTTTTGAGACAGTCTCGCTCTGTAGCCCAGGCTGGAGTGCAGGGGAACAATCTTGACTCACTGCAACCCCCGCCTCCTGGGTTCAAGTGATTCTCCTGCTTCAGCCTCTGGAGTAGCTGGGACTACAGGTGCACACCACCACACCCAGCTAATTTTTGTATTTTTAGTAAAGACCGGGTTTCACCATGTTGGCCAGGCTGGTCTCGAACTCCTGACCTCAGGTGATCCATCTGCCTCAGCCTCTCAAAGTGCTGGGATTACAGGTGTAAGCCACCACACCTGAACAAAGGTATATTTTTTATGAGAGTAATTTTAAAAACACCCAAGTTGTCTGTCACAGCTCCTTGCCTATAACCCTAAAAAGAGGTAGACTGAGACAGTCAGGGGACAAAAAGCAGGGGGCGGTAGGGGAAGAACAGAAACAAAAAGAAAACTGGCAAACAGAGGAGAGTCCAAAAAGCCCAACTTCTGTAAGTCAAGTCTTCCCACGGTTCTCTAAGCCACCAAATGAATGTAATTTAAATTGCTTTAAACTTCATATAAAAATAAATCATTTTTGGTAAATCAATAAAAAGAGGCATCTCCGTGACTACTGGTGGGAATATGTACTTCTCCTTTTCTAAAACAAAAAACAGCAGAGAGCCCTGAGTTGCAAACATGAAAAGCATAACTTTTATCAGCTCATTATTAAGTGTAATAAGAGAGCACCACTACGTTTCCACGTCTCCTTTCTTTAACCAATGCATTTTGGCTACAGAAGAAATTATGCCTATTCTTAGTCACTGTTCAGCACATATACAACATCCAAAATTGAGCGGCACTCCAGGAGGGTGCTGAATGACTACATGCCACTTTAACTGAATCTTCCAAAAATTGAGACTTCTGCTAATAAGAAATATGGTACACATTAGGACTACTGAGTCCCATGGTCATCCATGCATTGCCCTTCCCTTTCTGTTTAATGTATAGAAATGGGTCCAAAAAATGTTGAGATATGAGGTATAAAGTGTTCAGTAAGTTCATAGATGGTCCTGCTAGCTATAGCATGTAGGAAAGTGAACAATACCCAAATCTAGATTAAGTGTTTATCTCAGTAAAGACAAAATTTGCCTCATTCATGACAAAATACTTGCAAGAATACTTCCCCTGCCATATGGGACACTTAGCATCAGTATCCAGGTCAGTCTTGGTGAGCTAAGTCTATACTACAGAGCTGAAGTATGACCTCTACCACTGCCTGCCACCCTGGTCACATGGTTTACAAATAAATCACTTGGGCAGTAAGTGGGGTGATAGGAAAAGAGACTACTGACAGCCATGTGGTTGATGTGTACTTGATTGTTGATAGCCTCCTCCCAAGAGTGGGAATTTTGGTTAGCATTCACGTGGGACATCATTCTCATAATCTGGAACCATTCTGGGAAATTCATCCACATCACTGTTTCCCAAAACTTCTTGTCAACACAACCTCCACTTTTGCCTACTTAAAATCTCTGTCTATCCAAACCATTAGCCATGCACGTTCAGTTTAGATCAGTATCTTAGGTCACTCTCCTTCCAGAAAAAGTAAACAATGACATTCAAGACTTCAGGAGTCCGAGACCAGCCTGGCCAACATGGTGAAACTGTCTCTACTAAAAATACAAAAATTAGCCAGATGTAGTGGTGCATGCCTGTAATCCCAGCTATCTGGGAGGCTGAAGCAGGAGAATCGCTGGAACCCAGGAGGGGGAGGCTGAGATCGAGCCACTGCTCTCCCGTCTGGGCCAGAGTGAGGTTCCATCTCAAAAAAATGAGTAAATTAATAAAAGCAAAAAATAAATTTCGTTCTATCCAACTAAAATTGAGAGGAAATAAATCTCCTTCCCGAAAGCATTAAGAATGAGAAACTGATAGATTACAGTTTGTAGGAAGGACCAAATAAAGGCGAGGATTGGATTCCTCTGGCACACTCAAGCCAACCATGGACTTCCTGGATATAGCAACCAGTCAGGATGTAGAGAGGAAGGGCGGGCGCCGCCCGGGCAAATTCAAACTGAAAACCACTGCAGCTCAGCACTAGTGCAACTCATCCAATGGGTGACCGGCAAGTATTTTAACTTGCTTCGAACTTATAATAGAAAATCTCCTATCTCCTTACTTAACTCTAAGGGGATGAGAATAGAACATTTTTAGGCAATAAAAAGTTCAGGGTCAGATTATGTCACATTTGTAGTCGTTGGCATATCTCCAGCTTACTTTGGCAGGAAAGGTCATTAATAATTGTTCAGTAACGGCCCTATTGTTAAATAACTGCTCTACTTCAAACTTAAACACAGTAACACCGAGCATGGTGGCTCATGCTTGTAATCCCAGCACTTTGGGAGGCGGAGGCGGGTGGATCACTTCAGGTCGGGAGTTCGAGACCAGCCTGGCCAATATGCTGACACCTCATCTATTAAAGTAAATAAATAAAGAAAAAGAATAAGAATAAGAAACACAATAGCGAGTTACAATGGCCGGCACAGAAAGAATACAAGCACCAGCTCTCTCTTTGAGAAAATGGGTGGCTCTTAAAAGAGCCGTTATGATTGAGTTTGCAATCAACTCACTATTTAGCGCTGGTGTACTTGGTGACGGCCTTGGTGCCCTCCGACACGGCATGCTTGGCCAGCTCCCCGGGCAGCAGCAGGCGCACGGCCGTCTGGATCTCCCTGGAGGTGATGGTCGAGCGCTTGTTGTAATGCGCCAGGCGGGA